>NC_135391.1:7130357-7434642 GCF_051989625.1 Stigmatopora argus | reverse complement strand
CCCCTCGCAAAGGAGCACTTTAAGATGGACAATCACCCATAGACACACAACCACATGTAACACTTTGCATCCAAATATATATCCATCTTTTCTTTTTGTTGATTTCTTTGTTTAAATTGTTACATTGTTAAAATCATAAATCGGGCCAGAAAGTGTTAAAATAGTGCGAGGATGTTCGAGATAATATAATCACGGAAGCAATCTTGAACCGAGATTGTAGATTAGAACAATTCCTTGAAATAAATGAGTTCGTGGCTCAAACAAAAGGTTGGATATACATGTTACAAAAGTTATTCTAGCAGTCAGCGATATAATACATGCGCACATTGTATTTCAAGGTCAGCTGCTGTACATTTGTGAGGAGAGCAGCAGGAGATTGACCGTGTTAAGGGACTGCACTTAGTCGCCAAACAGAGCACTGACACCTTTCTGAGCAGGCAATCTCTGTGAACTCTCCTGCACTGACAAAGAATCTATGTAAGGTTGCCAGTGCTTACGGGAGACCGATCCCTGTCTATTTGCCATACTGTTACCATCATCTACCTAATCATCCATCCATCTACCGCTTGCTTCGCTGCAGTAGGTGAAGCATAAAAAGCACCACCGAGAGCTATTTCCCTCTAACCTAGGACATTTGCAGAACAGGAAGAATATGTGTCATTTTTTTTCAACACTCTTAGAGCCTGGCCAAGTGTATTAATCGATGATTTTTCATGGTCTGATACACAGTCGCATCATTTGCACAATGAGCAGATTACCGTAAATTCCGCACTATCGAGTGCATTTGACTATAAACTGCACCGCACAAATTTTATGAAATTTAAAACCTAACCATTCTACAATCCCAAAAGCAGTTAATTTTAAAATCTAGGTCTCTATAATTATGAAGAGGAAAAATGAAATACAGTATTTTACAGTATTTTATCAAGTCTTGGCATATATAACATAGCATTAGGTAGCATTCGAAACTAAGACAAAATGTAAATCGCATAAAATAAAATGTTCCTCATTTCACTTGTTGAAGAAAAATGACAAAATGCCCTTAGAATGTTGTTCTAAATCCTTTTATTTATGTTAATAGCTCCAAGCCTCTCAATAAGAAACTTTTGCATTCTTTTCTTCAAGTGTACTTGTATTGGCTTTAACTAAAGGCTCATTCAGTTGATGTTTGTTTTGGAGGGGGCTACACCCCCTTTCAGTCTTTTCTAGAAGGAAATGTGGATCCGCTTTATCGGGGGGTCGCCAACATGGTGCCCATACTTATAATAGTTTTGATTATAAAATGAATCAGCAGAGATGACCAATCGCTACCCTTCACTTTACACTGTCCAC
Organism: Stigmatopora argus; assembly: GCF_051989625.1. NCBI lineage: Eukaryota > Metazoa > Chordata > Actinopteri > Syngnathiformes > Syngnathidae > Stigmatopora > Stigmatopora argus. The sequence goes on along the minus strand of NC_135391.1, from coordinate 7,433,310 downwards.
TATTTATATTGTAACTGTAAATATTGAAACTGTACATATATTTTCACGAAGATATTTAATTTTTTACTGGATTAAGGATATTGGACACATATTTTCATGGGGATATTTTTATCCCACTGGAATAAGGCTGACATTTTTTGTTGTTGTTATTATTATTATTATGCAGGAATTTGCTTTGGAAGACAGCCACAGCAAAAAAAAACAACCTTTTGCAGATCCATGTTTCCCACTAACCTTTCGCTGCGCCCTTGAAGAGTGACAATGGATGAGCCTTGGTCCAACAGATTAATTATTCCCATCCTTAGCACTGTTAAGGCCAACCTGCTCTATATGTTCATTCATGAATAATGTTGAAAGCTGATGAGAGCAAAGGGGGCAAAGGTTAAGGACCTGTTGTTACTGACATTCAGGCGAGAATGCAAACGGGGGGCAACAGAATGCAGTTTACAACCTTAAGAATTTTAGAAAACATTTCAATTAATATTTTAGCCCCAGTTGAATCCAGAACTCTTTACATCCTTTCAAATGAAATCCATTTCATTTTTGGAAAGTGAATTCTACGATAATCTCAGTGAACAAACATTGTTATAGCTACTAGGTATTGACTTCATGACCATTAACCAATAGAAATATATGGAAATCAATGGCATAATATCATGTGATGAAATCAATTTGTTTTCATGTCAATTCAGGGTATCCTCCAGCAAAAAAAGGGAAGACCCGCCACTGTTAGACCCTCGGGAATTTTATCACAAGCATTATTTGGACTTGTCTTCTTCCTTAAGAGGGTCAAGAGTGGCAAGCAGACACTTTCCTTTCTGAAGAGGGCAGCAGCTGAGAGAGAGATCTCTCCAGGGATCTTACAGGCTGTCTTCAAGTGATACAGCCATTTATTCTTACACCCTTGATTATCAAGGTAAGCTTTTTGGAACACTGTTTTTGCTCATGATATTGCTTTGTGTCAGGCTTCACTGCGCGCCTGTTGGATTTTTTTTTAGCTGTTTAAAAAGAAACAAAAACAACAACAACAAAAAAGAAAAACAGTAATGTGGTAGGATGAAAAAAAAATCAGGTGGTGACCTTGGGGCCATTTTCTACAAGACAGCACGCAGCGCCATTGAATGGCTGGACGCAGCAGGACTTGCAGGCACCTGGTCGGAGGGCTCGGGCGCTCCACAATGCTGTCTGGGGGGTAATTACCACAAAGTATTCTTTAAAAAGACCAGATGGGGATGAAAACCCACCCCACCCTGTCATTTACAACAGAACCCCATTCAATGACACACTTAATCCACCCACCGGTTAGCTCTTTCAGAATCCGCTGTTGTTGTGCTTGTTCCTTTATGTTATCTCCCCCACCTCCTCCGCAGATAGAGTAAGAGAGCACGGGGGACAGCCAGGAAGACATAAGTGCCTCATGGGACTCAAAAAGCATCACTCATTTTCAAATTGTTTCCGCCACGGCAAGTAACAGTAACATTTGTGCCTTCCCTTCTCGCTTTTCTGCCTTCGCCAAGCCCTAAAGTGTCAACGGCGGTTCTGAGAGAGAGAGGCGGACTGGCTGAGCACAAGGGAGAATTAAGGGGGAGGGGATGGAGTGTGGCACACAGTGCGCAGGCAGAGCTGGGGGCGTAGACGAGGTCAAGTCAGAGTTCAAGGTTCATGGTGCCACCAGCCTTGTGGGAGGAGGGATGTGGGTCGGGGCTTGATTGGAAGGGGTTACCAGGGAGGCGGGGGTACACGATATTTACTGGGCACATATCAATTTCCATTCCGGCTGGATCTGAGGCCCTCCGTCCTTTAAGTCTTGCCTAATTGACTTAACCAGGGCCTTCACTTGCACCAAGAGAGTAGTAACTATTTTTTTTTAACGGGTCTCACATGCACGGTTGAATAGTTATCCCATATTCGTACACTTTAAGTCAGGGGTGGCCAAGTCCGGTCCCAAGAGCCCCCATCCCAGGGGTGGGGAAACCAGTCCTCGAGGGGCCACTGTGGGTGCAGGTTTTTGCTCCAACCGATTCAACGCAAACTGTTTAACCAATAAGGTTTCTGCTGAAACAATAAGCACCTGTCTGCAATCCACTGATTGTGCTTCAAAGATACCAGATTGGTGGAAAGGTTACCTCGTATAGGTTGGAACAAAAACCTGCACCCACTGTGGCCCTTTTTTGGAATAGTTTGCCCATCTCTGCCCTATCCAGTCTGTTTTCCATATCTCCCCCCTCTACCACACCTGGATCAAATGATCAACTCATCAGCAAGCTGTCCAGAAGCTTCATACCAATCCAGATTATTTGATTCAGGTGTGTTGGTGGAGGGAGACATGGAAAACAGACTGGATAGGGGCTCTCGAGGACCGGATTTGGCCACCCCTGCTTTAAGCAGTTAGTAAGTGCCCCTTCTCTTTTTTTGAGTTGAAGCCCTATTTCAAAATAGTAAAAAGACCAACTTCATTTTGTACATTTAAAAAAAAATGTTAACGCTTGACAAAAGTGAAATGGTGAGATGCTTGAAAAGCAAAGAATACCAAAATGGACATTTTAGATTGCTTTACTATTAAAAAGGGCATGGTGCATAGTTTTGGGGAATGCATTTGCAAACTAAATCACATTTATGTTCCTTCCAGTACATGAGATCCTCACGTTTCAAAAATCAAGGGGAACATACAAACTCCACCTGGTATCAAACCCTCCACCCAAGAACTGTGAGTCCAACGCGCTATCCACTCACCCACCAGGCCAGTTGACAATGTTCGCACAAAAATATTTATTGATTTGCCTGTGTTGCTTTTGAAATTAAAAACAAAAAATATATATAAAAGGATCCAACATGGCTGAAAAATTAGTGAATATGAATGGCAGCCCACCAAAGATTTAGGTACAGCAAGCATACAATAAATCTACAGCAGGTGGGACATCCTTCATTACTTTCTGTGTAAAGACAAACCCCACTTACAGATTTATTAATCAAACTACGCAATTCTACTTGGGTTTATTAGCAGAATGTACAATAACATCAGTGGCAGGCCAGAGCACACTACTTGAAACAATGAACAATGAATTTTATTTTGCCAATTGTTGTTGTAAATTCAAGCATTACAATTATATCCATAGTCAGAAATACTCATGACAAGCATTGAATTGTGTGCCAAGTCACTGAGTGCTTTTATCCCCCCCCAAAAAAGAAAGACTTTTATATGAAAATTAGGAACCTGGGATGAAAGGCACAAAATGTAACACTATCCTGCATATTGTGTCTTTTGTTTGACAGGGATTACTCCATTAGGGAAATTTATGATAATCGAACTGATTTCACTTTGTTCAACTTTCATTTATATTGCAATATCATTTCAAAGCAAATGAATGTTGACATGGAATTCAAATATGATTTTAGTCGTTAGCGAACCGCATTTATGCTTTAGAAGAGAAAAAAAGGAAAAAAAACATAAATACAGACATGGACTAAACTATTGTGATGAAAACTCAACGCAAATTTAAATAATGATAACTGAAAATGTAAAAATAAAAATGCTACTCCCAAGTCTCCCAAGAACATGCTACTGCAAGTCAGACATTGTCAATAAAAATGCGACAAAAATGATCCCAGCCTTAACTTAATATTTATGTGTATAACCTTTTGAGGTATGATTTTTTTAAATCTGTAATTCTCTAAATGTCAGTCCACTCCTAAGGAGAAAAAAGCTACACTGGTTGATGAGTGCCTACTCCAAGTCAATTTATATCTTTAAATTACCAAAAGATTCCAAACGGCTTCACAGACCAACTGTTGATATATATACATTAAAAAAAAGTGAGTAAATAACAGTCCATTAGTAATAATTATAGATTGAATATGAACGTATGAATATATTCATACACCATGTGTAAACAAGAAGAGCGACTCATGTGAAACCAAAATGTAGGACCAATACTCTTCATTTTATGACTATCTCTGATTTATCAGTTGCATAATACCATATTATTCCGTATATTAAGTCCTGAGATAATACAGAACTTGTAGCAGATAACGCGAGCACTAAATACAAAACAGATCTTTAATATTTTCTTCACAAATGTGGCCACGCTGACGACAAACCCTCTGTCACAACACAACAAATCACCCCGTATAGGCAAACTAATCTACCCGGGTCCACCTTTGGCATGCAGACCTCACATTGAGACCTTAGAGTGCCACGCAAGTCACAGCAATTCACTGGAGGTAGACAGGAACTTACTTTATTAATGTTCAAATTAGATGATGAACCTTCTGAAGCAGACCTCTATGATGCATTACAATGACAACCTTAATAAACAAACAACTATTATGAGAGAACTTGATTTTCTTCAAAAGAGCCAAAATAAAACACAATTATTGCATGTCATATTTGCATCCCAACCCACATGGAGTTTACCTCCATAATGTTGGCATATTTTCTAACCTGACCTCACAGAATGACATATACATACTGTATATAGAAGGCAATGGAGAACCTTTTCCCTCCACTAAACAATCTCCTCCTCCAAGAGAAGCCCTTCCCCTCAAGTCCAACCTCCCGCCAAGCATGGATATCCTTCCACCTTCTTCATCAGTAAATAAATAATGGCAAACATAAAATGCAGAGTGAAACAGGAGCTGAGATTGAATAACAGTCGGGAAGGCGTGGCAAAGTCTGAAATATTAATGACCCTGATTACTTTCTTCAGTAGTAACACATGCCTACTCAATTGTTTCATGACATGGATGGACTGGATTAAACTAATCACAATCCCGAGCTTTTATGGATGAGAAAACATAGGTTTAAAAAAAGTTGTGACAACAAGTTGCAAACTGCACATGTATATTCTCATTTTTGAAGATATTTTTTTTCATTATCCGGTTATCTTTGAGCAACTGTTGACATTCTTGTCAATCAGCAGCTGGAATAGACTCCAGCTCGTAAGCATCACTTCATATCAGTTGGCTAATTTGGAGGAGGATCTTCACGTCATGGTGCGTGCTCGTGTACATACAAGTCGTTTTATCCTCGATAGAATTTGTCCAGGGGCCCGCCGGAGTCTCCAGATGCCTGCTCAATGAATAAACACAATATAGATAAGCCCCCTGACAGAACTAGGCCCCTCTGAATTATCACCCACTCCTCCTGGCTAATTAAAATTTGCTTGTAACTTATGTCAGTCATTTGAAGGCTGACAATTCCCTAACCTCCCCCTCATTTTAATTTGTGGCACGTGCACATTTATTGTTGGGAGAGGGAGTAGTGCCCCCAATGGGATCTCCATGTGGCTTATTTAGACGACCAACAGGGCTGTACTGCCTGTGGAGAAGAGCGCTGGAGAACTGGGAGTGAAGCATGTTGAGCAACTGCCTGTGGGCAACATGAAAGAAACTCTAGTAGTCTGAGAGAGAGAGCGAGAAGCTGGTAATAGAGAGATGGTAAGAAATTGTGTATGTAGAAGCAGTGGTGTGATGATTTTCCAGGGTTTGGTATGTGGCTGGCTTGGCTCAGCTGGAGGAGCTTTTAAGCCCTTCCATGGCAGCCTCTAGGACAGATGCACTGCCCCAAGCCACAATCCGTGTCTCCCTTCCAAAGACAAATGGCATGACAAAAAATATTGCATTATATATTTAGTGCTAACAGTCTGTAAGATACTGCTGCCTGTGGCTCACCAAGCGGCCTGTTTTAAAAGTCAACTAGACCATAATCACCTCTTTTGTTGCTGGGATGACCATCATAAGATGCCCGTTTGGAATAGTAATGTTTATTTATTCATGTTTTTGAGCCAGACTTACACTGATCGAATAATTATTCCCATTAAAATGAAATAGAATGGTAATAGAAGGCAGTAGATCACACTCATTTGTTTCCCGGGGGTACTCGGACGTTTCGTTGAAAGACGTTTGGTCCCCGGCCCGCAAGTCAAAAAGAATGGATGGCAGCCGGATGTCCATCGCCGTCAATGGCAGCCGGACGTCCACCACCGTCAATGGCAGCCGGACATCCACCGCCGTCAATGGCAGCTTATTGATAATGTGTTTAATTTGGGACAATAATAGTATAAAAGAGGCAAGTTTGTCTATACCAGGGGTAGGCATTTTTTTTATTTGCGGGCCAGAATGTATACTAAAATTGGACAGCATTTGGACACGCAATGTAATTTATCAAACCTGGGGATTGAAATATAAGAAAAATGACACAATTGAAGGTGAAAATTTATTTTCAAATTTACTTTCAACATTAAGAACATATTATTATTCAACGAAAGAAAGCAGTCTTTTAATTGAGAGTGATGAGCGGTATTGCAGGGTAAAGGCAAGTGAATAAGGTCATTGATTTTTCCTATAATTTGGACAACGTCGGTGGGCCGGATTAAAAAGCCTAACGGGCCGTATATGGCCCGTGGGCCGTAGTTTGAAAAACATGTACCCACACGCCAATACGAGGGAATCCGGGGGCGGGGCGAGCAGACGTCCGGGGACCAAACGTCTTTCGACGAAACGTCCGTTCACGCAATATCATTATGTTAAAAGTTGGCGGGCTAGCAAGATAGCGACCTCTGGCAGACGCTTAAAAAATATAAAATGTGCCTAAAAGTTTGGGATTTAACAAGCCAAATGAGGCGGACTAATTCTGTTTTTGTGCGTAACCCAAATAAAAGTTGTTTTTTTCCTATTTTTTTCCGAAACGTATAAATATTTGATCAAAAGCTAAACAAATGACTCAACACCAGTATTCCTTAAGCGATACCATCATGCCCTTAGCTTGACCCTTCCGTGCCTTGCATCGTGACCTGCATCACAAGGTTTGTTACATACAATTACCGTTGTTCTCACCTTTGCTTTAAAGGGTACGGGGTGGTTTTGTGTGGATGGACAAGTAGAGGCTTTCTCAAAGAGGTCCCAATAGGTGAATGAAGTGGGCAAAAATGTCTGGAAAACATCTGCCCTTCTTGCAGGTCTTGTCTGGTCACATGCACAAAAGAGATCTCACAGGAACTGTCAAAATCTCCAGGGAAAGTCCTTCAGAAAAGCTGAATACCTGTCAAAAGATGAGTCACTCAGTTGGGTGAGTGATGTATTTTACAAATGATAAACTTTTGAAAAGGTTGTGTAAATTAGTCTAATTATCTTTGCTAGCATCTTACATGGACGGAAATGTTATTGTCGTCTTTTGTTGCTCTTTTTACATGTCGTGTTCACAAGACAACACTTGTGTATTATATTAAGTTGCAGCTCCTTAAAAAATGACTTAAAAACGTGTGTACTTGTAGTTTATTAATGCAGAAGATCATTCAAAAGGACTGAGAATGACATCCGGTTCCTTCAAAATCAAGCCAAAAGAGCGTAAAACAGAACCTTCAAGTTCCCTCATGTAAAATTCAACCACACCACCTTTTATTTTCCCAAATATTGTTTACAAAAGTAAAGTTGTGCAGATTAAAAAAATGTCATTTTCCCCATTGTGCTGTTGGATAAGAGACAGACTGAGAATTTGGCACATTTTTTTCTTCTAATTCGACAGACAGTGTAGTCTCTAACTCCACCCGGTCTAATTTGCTGTCAGTCTGAGCCAAGCTGCAATTATCACACTGACTGGTGCCTACAGACCATAATTGCTTTGTTGTTCAATTATTTCATGGGACTGTGGTAATTTACTTTATTCTATTAAAATATGCCAATTAGACATTTAATTACAGTTTTCACAGTATCGCTTTTCACTGTCACTGGAAAGATGTGATGCTGTTATTAGCAGAGAGGACAAGGATGGTTTAATAATTTCGTGGCATTTCCGCCGTGGTTTGAATTAATATGTGGTGGGAAAGCAAAATATTAGCTCGCCGCAGAGAAAAATATTCAATTCAATTATCACTGAAATTTACACCCTAAGACATTTTAGATGGCAAGATCTCATTTTCAGTAATGTTGAAAGAGTCCAACAAAAAAAGGTAACTCTGAGGAATGAGAATATTTTTAATTTATGAAAAAAAATGCAGGAAAATAGGATGAATCGTTTAAAAGTGAAATTGTTGACCCACATAACCTGAACTGAAACGTTTCCCTTAAAAAAGTCATGCTTAAATTAATCCCAGTTCACCTAAAATCATTAATAACGTCACGATTCCCGAATAATAAATGCAGGTATAGTACACCGATAAGCATGTTTTTTTTGTATTATTAAAGAAACATGACAAACTCAAAATTTGAGGGGAAAATAGTTTGCACTTAAGTGATGATCAAAATAGATGAGATGACAAAAAGTATTGGTTTTTGAACCAAGAAGAATAGCAGTGATTTTACTTCTGTTTGCCACATATGTAATCATGAAACCTGACAGTCTATGACTGCTTGTTGCTGTAATTAAATATTGATTCACATATCAAGCAAAATGTCAAGACATGCAAACATCAGAATGAACATTGACAGTTAGAGGTTATTCTTCATAAAATGATGCATTATTTAATATCTTGATTTTTTTAAATCTAGGGTGAAAACTGAATAAGAAGTTGTTCATGTATCCAGAGTAGACTGATTCTTTTTTTAAGGTAAGAGCCAAATTAATCCAACAATTATTTGCATTAGGTTGCGTAGGTTTTGCAGTTAGAAATATTCCTGCCACAAATTTTCCCCAAAATAGTTGTAGTATTTGAATTGTATTTCCACTCGAGGGGTGACGGTGACCAGCAAATTTCAGCTGACCACCAGGAAAAACTGTCAAAACCAAGCGCTTATTTTCAAATGATAGGAAGTAGATCACTCAAAAAGTAATTAAAAAAAAGGTGATCAAATGACAGTCAAAGATGAACTAATTTTACATAGATTAGGGCTGCAAGGTGTCCCTTTACAGCGACCAGTCCAGGGTGTAAACTGCCTTTCGCCTGAAAAATCTCAATAGGGTTCAAGTCAGACGTTTTAGAGAGGTTTGTCTGGCCATGTTCATCGAGTAGAATAAGATCTCCGTGAGAAATGGAGCCACATGGCACACTGCCTTAGTAAGCTTGTTCTTTTGCTCTCTTCTAAGGTGCTGAATGGTATCTGAAAAGACCTTCTCTGTCTATTCAGGTTTGATTTGGTCACTTTAGTGAACAGCAATTGGCAGGCTGGTGGTTTCAGGCTGTCTTGTCCGATGGCAAGGGAGGAGCGCTCCCCTTTGCCTCCCCTGGGTGCCCCTCATGTCCACCATATGGCCCGGCCTGGCCCTTCCAAGATGGGTGAGTTGGTCTATGGACCACCTGAGGCAGCAGGAGCTTTCATAATCACTGGAGACAAGGGCCACTTGACACCAGGCTGACAGATGGTACTCCAGCACTGCAGCCCTGGACTGCTGTTGCTGCTGCTCTGTGTACGTGTGGTCAGATTGGGAAGCACAATAAGGGTGATGATGTGTCAGAGGTAGTTAAACATGATGGTGGCAGCCAGTCTTCTTTAGTCTCAAGGGCAAACATAGCCTCGGGCCATGACTGCAGGAAAATGTCATCACATGGGAGTAGAGCAGTCCAAACAAAAGTAAAGTACAGCGCCACGGCATCTTTATATTGTCTTGGATGCATATCATGATGAACGGTATATAGAAATTTTCAGTTAACTCAAAATGAGAGATATTTCACCACATGCTTTATATAAGTCATATACCCCTTTTTCTGTTAGTTTGTATGACTGAGCTCTGGTATTATCTCTAAACACAGAACTTTTTGGACAGTATGTACAGGTACATGGAGTAATCAGAAATAAATAGCAATGGTTCTAGTAAGGATCCCTGGAGAGTCCCACGTGACAATCATTGAATGTTATTTGATATTTTTGGCCCATGTATCACCCCTCCAATTCTGGATCTATACTTTTTGTTTTTACACGTCCTGGTCAAGAGTATTTCTATCACATTTGTTATATCAACAAATCAATAAGTGTGTGTGCATATTTGTTCTGTCAAATCTTTTCATATTTTGTGAAATAAAATCACAAGACTACTCTAAAATATTTTATCCAGCATGGTGGTTATTCTCTAATTGGCCTAATAGTATATGAAAGCGTACAGTCTATTAATAAAATGTAGACTGTTTCAATGTTTTAATCCACCAAATTTCTGCAGATTTGTAAGAGAAGCTTCATGTTCTAGCATGGGTGTCAACTCCGGCTCGTTGCCCAATTTTTATTGCCTTGCAGCAATTAGGAAAATATCATTTAATATGGCCATATAACTCAGAGATTCAGAACTCACTTGTTTTCAGCATTTATATTCAATTAGATGTCATGTATTTAGAAGAAAATCATCCAAATGACCCTACATAACCTTTAAATATTTGTTAGACATGGAGGACCTGAAGTCAATATATTTATTTCCAATTAAAATTGTGTTTTGGTTTAGGGAGTATTTTCTAACAAACATATTAAAGGAGAGGGGCGTACCAGTCCCCTTTTTGTGTTGATTAAAAACAAATACCGGAACAATCAGTCGCTTTTCTGAATTTTAGGTGAGTAAATAAAAGTGAAAAGAGCAAAGAGTGACCGAATGGCTCTCCTGCTGAGATGTTATTGGTTTTAGTAGGTGACCGACACAAGAGGGCGTGTTTGTTTTTCTGTAATGGTGCGCACGCGTGAGTGCGTGAGTGCGTGCGTGCGTGCGTGCGTGCGTGCGTGCGTGCGTGCGTGCGTCTGTCCGTGCGTGCGTGCTTGTCACAGGCCTGTCACTTGCCAAAGTCCACTGCGTGATCGCCCATCACAATATATTGGAGCCTATCATCTTCCCTTCAAAAAGCAAAATAAAGGACTAAAAAAGACCAATTCCTCTTGCATATAAACTTCAACCCATTTGTGTAGGCTACACACCAAATAAGAAAATCTGACAAACACATTATTTAGACCAATAAGTGTGCCACTGTGGTGGGGGTGTTGGGTATTGGAGAAGTGTGTGTGTTTGGGGGGGCAGAGGGGGTGGGGGGTACACTTTGGAGGGCCAATCAGCTGGGCATGCAGATGACGTGCTGTCGTCCTACGTCAGTCCCACCAGCATGAGGGTTTCACACAGACACACACGCACGCACACACGCACACACCTACACACACCTACACGCACACACTCCCTCTTGGAGCCCCCCCTTGCCCCGACAGCAGAAGACACATCAAGGCGTGCAGGCGTTGCAGCCAGCTTGACAGTGGACCTTCCATCGCCTTACTTTATCACCATGGGAGACATGGGGGATCCACCGAAAAGTAAGTTGCTTCAGTCCGTTATTTCTTAATTATGAGGATTTGACAGCTTCTAAGTTCATATTGCATTTTTTTAAATATATTGGAGAGTTTGAAGAATAACAATTTCTTCTACTAAGGCTGAATTATTTATCATGCTCATCATGGTCTTCTAGAAAAACGGCTGGTGTCTCTGTGTGTGGGCTGTGGAAACCAGATCCACGACCAGTACATCCTGCGGGTCTCCCCGGATCTGGAGTGGCATGCCGCCTGTCTCAAATGCGCCGAGTGCAGTCAGTACTTGGACGAATCGTGCACGTGCTTCGTCCGGGACGGAAAAACGTACTGTAAACGGGATTATATCAGGTATGGACCACCGTGCAATTATTCATTATAGCAACTGATTCATTTTCTGTAAATATGAGAGAAAATAATAAATGTGCAACGAAAGTTATTATAATCATCTTAAATTAGAATGCTTATGCAAAATAATAATTAATAATATTAATAAAGTTTATTTGATTTATCCCGCAGGTTATATGGGATTAAATGCGCAAAGTGCAACATCGGTTTCAGCAAGAACGATTTCGTGATGAGGGCCCGATCCAAAGTGTACCACATCGAATGTTTCCGCTGCGTGGCCTGCAGCCGGCAGCTCATACCGGGAGACGAGTTCGCCTTGCGCGAGGACGGCCTTTTCTGCCGGGCCGACCACGACGTGGTGGAGCGGGCCACGCTGGCCCACGGAGACCCGCTCAGTCCGCTGCACCCCGCCAGGCCGCTGCAAATGGCAGGTAACATTTGCACTCACATCGACTCCATTCAATCATTTTATTTAACATTTAGAAAGAAAAAAACATTTGGGAAGGGAGGGAAAAAAAACTAAGTTATTGTTTATCCATTCAACTATCAAAAGAGTCTCAATTGAACTGGAAGGTTAAGATGATTAAAATAAATATTTGAAAATATGTATTAAAAAAATTAGAATAAAATCGGCAGATAGGTGAATCTGCTCTCTCTCACCCAAAAGGCATTTAGGATAAATTGTAGGACACCCTCAAGCTTCATTAAGATCTGTGGATTGCTGGTATTGAATTATTTATGTTATATATTATTACACAGAAAGTTGTACCTAAATTAGGCCAGACGCCAAAAATGTTTTCAATAAAAAGGGTAAACAATTTCCACATGAATAAATAAATGACAGTGTATGACTGACAACTCTCCGGTCAGGAGTTGAAATGTTTAAGCCTTCAACTAAAATGACGTTTTGAACTCTAAAAGCATCGGTGATTACTACACAAGTTATTTTGAACACCTTTATTAAGATAACCTGATGTTTTGGCCAAATAATCCATAGTTATTAAAATCATAGAAAAACAAATGGCTTTGTTTTGAACCCAACTTGAAATTTCATCAAGACCAAATTGTCACTGATGTTGCATTTTAGTTGCAAGGCTAAAGTCAAATAACACAGTTGAAAACCCCAAAATGTGTTTGTATGAACCCTAGTGTGATCACTATCAACTAAAAATATGTTTTTCCCTAAACCAACTATTCTATGAAAAAAGTAGATTATTTCATTGACTTTAATAATCTCTTCGGGGAGAGGGCCGTGGTTGTATCAATTCCCCCAAGTAGCAAACGCTTCCTTTAAAGTTTAAACTCAGTAATTGTGTTAAATAGAAAGCATTTCAACTGACGGGTTCTTCCGTGGCTTCCTGGAACAGAACCCATCTCCGCCCGGCAGTCTGCCCTTCGACCCCACATCCACAAACAGCCCGAGAAGACCACCCGGGTGCGGACGGTTCTAAACGAGAAGCAGCTCCACACCTTGCGAACTTGCTACAACGCCAACCCGAGGCCCGACGCCCTGATGAAGGAGCAGCTGGTGGAGATGACTGGCCTGAGCCCGCGTGTCATCCGGGTGTGGTTCCAGAACAAGCGCTGCAAAGACAAGAAGAGAAGCATCCTCATGAAGCAGCTTCAGCAACAGCAGCCCAACGACAAAACGGTAAGGCGGCATCCTGATGCTCTCCATCCACCCACGCTGACTCCATTTGTTTGTGTGTTTATTGATTGTTTTGACTGACGCGGGATGAATTTCCCACACCTCTTGCACACACACACACACGCACATACACAATTGGATGAGCCTTTTACCACACCCTGTGGAACTCCTCCCGCTGAGCTTGGCTAATTGTTGCAGAACATCCAGGGGATGACGGGCACCCCGATGGTGGCGGCCAGTCCCGAGCGGCACGACGGGGGCATCCAGGCCAACTCGGTGGAGGTGCAGAGCTACCAGCCGCCCTGGAAGGTCCTCAGCGATTTTGCTCTGCAGAGCGACATCGACCAGCCCGCGTTTCAGCAACTGGTGCGTCGCTTGATATTTCTGCAGCCTTCTTTGACATTTTTTTTTATAATTCATTTTTTCCCCAATATTTGAGTTAGTGGCCGAATTTTAATATGCTTGAATAAAGGTCTCTAAAAATAGAAGTTATTCAAAGTAATTCTTCATCTATAAATTCTATATAGGTTATATTGGTTCAAACGTTTTGACTATTTCACCAATTATCATCATAATAGCTTGTTTTAACGATGCCCCCATAAAATAAAACAATTGAAGACAATTACACATCTTTGGTTCAGCTCAGGCTTTTATTCTGTTATTTCTTTTAATTATCAGCTGTTCTGTACGTCTCAAGGAAAATAAGTTGATACGCCCTTAAATCAATAATAACCTTAAAAATGTCCATCGGTGGAAAAAGTTTACTTTTCTTAGATCAACGTCAGATCCAGCATCAAAATATGACAAGTACCCTAAATAAAAATCAAATGAACAATTTATCCAAAATATATCTAATCAACATTTCCATGAATTACATTTTCCCAAAGTTATTGGCATAATTTTAGCAGTGGTTGCCACATCCAAACTTTTTCCTTCCTCAGTGATCACCATTTATCCAAAATATTACTGATCAACATTCCCATTTATGACATTTCCCCCAAATTATTGCCATAATTTCAGCAGTAGTTCCCATATCCAAACCTTTTCCTTCCTCAGTAATCACCATTTAATCCCAAATATTTCTAATCAACATTATTGCCATAATTTCAGCAGTGGTTGCCAAATCCCACTCTTTTCCTTCCTCAGTGATCAGCATTTTATCCAAAATATTTCTAATCAACGTATTGCCATAATTTCAGCAGTGGTTGCCAGATCCAAACTTTTCCCTTCCTCAATGATACCCATTTTAACACGCTGGCAGCCTTGTAAAAAAAAGTATGATAGTTTTTCAAAATGATGATTATTTATAAATAGCTGAACGCTGACCGCCACTCATTTTTCTGCAGGTTAGTTTTTCGGAGGGCGGGCCAGGGTCCAACTCCACCGGCAGCGAGGTAGCGTCCATGTCATCTCAGCTTCCGGACACACCGAACAGCATGGTGTCCAGCCCGATCGAGGCCTGAGACTTCTTTTTTTCCTTTGGACGGACTGACGCTCCTCACGTTCATCTCCTCACCTCCGGACTGCACCGCTTCTTTCTTTTTTGACACTGTGAAGACAATCATGGGATTTTACCATCGTCACCCACTTCTTAAATCCACGCAAAAGAACGACGTTTTGCAGCACTCCAGCGGACGCTGCTTGTTTTTCTTGTTTTTTTATTTTTATTTTTTTGCCAAAAGTCAAGACTCCAAACGGGCTTCGTTCAGATTTTGGACCAGTGAACGGGGGACGAACTCCATCTGAATTTGCGATTGCATTTTTTTTTTTTGAAATCGTTAAATCGTCAGTACCATCACATGGAAAATCGGCCTGGGGTTTTCTTCATTAAATTCGACGAAGTACTAAAGCATTTTCAACAAGGTATACCTCTTTTTTTGCTTTTCTTTTCCAAACATGTGTATGTATGCATATAAATTAGTTCTTTGTTTCCGTGGAAAAAAATAATTTATTATTTATTGTCGACAAAATGGCCACTTTTTTTGTCATTTTCTTCATTGAAGTAAAAGGACGTTTGGTGTCTTTTTTATTTTAATTATTATTATTACTATATGTATTGTCCAAAATATGCAGAGTGCATCATCTCTCCATGATCAGAATTGAAACTTTCTTTTCTTGTTTTTGACAAACAGGCCACGGATTAGAATGCTTATTTATGAATTTGAAATATACATGTTTTATTTATTTCGGTTATGCTAATTGTATTTATTGATTGGGAGATGTGGAGTTTTGACCAAATCCACTCATGCAAATGCCACGCATTTTTGGGGATAGGGTTGTAATATTTTAACAGGACTATAGGGAAAAAACACTTTTGAAGGCAAAAGTGTTTTTGTTATTTTTATTTTTATTTTGTGAGGGGGTGCTGTTAAAATAAACGGATGAATCAAGGCACTGATCTATTTGCCTTAAACTTAAGACACGTCTGTTTTTCATCATGACTCACTTATTTTGGCCACTTCATTATCTGGGTTTTGTCAATGCCCCCCCCCCCACCCCTCCATGTTATTTATATTGAATGGACGCAAAGACAATAATGCCAATTGTAAATTCCTTGTCACTTTGGTCATTGTTTTTCAAAGAATCATTTTCAGACATGCGTTAACTTGAATTAAATTATATAAGGAAAAATCACAGACAAATTGACTGGTGGTATGAATGACTTCATTTTTATTATTATTAACATTTCCAAACATAGAGGATATCCAAAATGGCCACTGCGTTGTCCACCTCATAAAAATGTATGTTTTTTCATGGGTTGTATCATAAATTTCTTCATTCAAAAAATATATAATTTAAAGGACAATGTTAAGGTCCATCAGGTGCTATAACTTCCTAAAAAAATCTTGATGTTACAGTTAAAAAGCTTTGAACGATAAGGCTTTTAAATGTGTATTGTCAATAGAAAAACAAAACTATGCAAGTGACTTGACAAAATGCTTTAATAGTAACACTGTTAAAAAACAATTGAATAAAATTAATCACCAAAAATGAACAGCATACAACGTAAAGTATGATGTGTGTGTGTGTGTGTGTGTGTGTGTGTGTGTGTGTGTGTATGTGTGTGTTTCAATATAACCCCCCACACACTGCGAAAGAGGTTAATAATTCAAATTTAGGTCCTCAGTGAGCAGCTTGCAGGTTTTTACTGACATTGACCAGATTTGATAACCATGCATAAAGCCTGCATTTTAAAGCATGTATGGTTTTTTTTGGTCATTGTTAGAGGTATTTTCTCCCAGGGGAAATAAATTATTTGCCACAGGTTTAATCGTTGTAGACACATTGTTGACCCATTTTCACAGTAATGACTTTGATGTAAAATTTGAGTAAATTGTAGAACCAGGATGCTTGTCTCTGCGATCGGCCGTCCACCAATTCAGGGTGTCCGCCGCCTCTGGCCTGCAGTCAGCTGGGATAGGCTCCAGCACCCCCCGTGACCCTATGAAGGATAAAGTGGTTCAGAAAATGAGATATGAGGATGCTTGTTTGCAAAGACTAACAAACAGAAACCCAAACAAACTCAAATGTGATGCCCAAGAAAGTCTTTTTTCCCCATGCATCGCTAGCAGTTAACTAATCAGATCTTTACTAAATAAGATCCATCATCACCAGTTTTTAAATTATATTGATGATTGGACATCAATAACAATTGGCTTCACGTATAACGTAACTCATTATGTTCATGGGACAATCAATGCAAAAACCTTATAGCAGTGGTTCTTAACCTGGGTTCGATTTAACCCTAGGGGTTCAGTGAGTCGATCTCAGGGGTTCGGTGGTGACTCTGGCGCAGAGGTCAAGACAGATCGACTCATCATGTCTATTCACGATAACATATCCCGCTTGACCATCACTGGCTGCAGAAGATCACGAAACATTGCTTGGCCAATCAGTGCTGCGAGGAATTCATACATCTTGATTTTGGAGAAAAAAATCACATTTTATTTTACACTAAAGTAAGATTCAGGGAATGCACATATGTAACTGGAAGAGATCAGTAGCTCCAACAAGTTTAAGAACAACTGTGCTAACCACTCAACCAAATTTTCTTAAAAAAAACATACAAACTCCACATAAAACATCAGAACATGGGATTGTACCCCATTCCCAATGGTTGAGGACTGAAACCCTAACCACTCAACCACTCAGTAATTGAGGTGTGTATAGTAATGCTTTTTTTACCTTAAAAAATGACCACATCATGCTATTTTCTTTTAAAAAAATCATACAAAGTCCACATTTGAAGGCTGGAATGTGGAATTGAACCCACATTCCCAAATATGGGTGACTGAGATACTAACCTCTCAACCACTCAGCTGACACAGGTTATAGGTAATATATAGTAAGATTTTTTTGGGTAAAAAAAATGACCATGTATAGTGAGGCTTTTTTTTACGTTAAAAATGACCACGTAACTATTTTCTTTAAAAAAAATACAAAGTCCACATAAGAAGGTCAAAAGTTGGGATTGTACCACCAATCCCAAAATTTGGTAGCTGAGACACTAACTACTTAACCACTCAGCCAGCAGAGCTACCAGATACTATATAGTAAAGCTTTTTTTTGGTTAAAAAAGACCATGTATAGCAAGGGTGGTTACGTCTGGTCCTCAAGAGCCCCTATCCAGTCTGTTTTCCATGTCTCCCTCCACCAATACACCTGAATCAAATAATTCCAATAAAGACAAAGTTAAGTGTGGCCACTTCATAGTGTAGAGGTTTGTTCACCTGACTGCCTTGTGGGCAGGCAGGGTTCGAATCTCGGTGGACGATGAACCATTTTGCCATTAAAAAGACTAAGTCATTCAGTCTTTCCTTAAATAAAAGCACCAAATGACCATCTATAGGTGGGTCTATGTAAAGTAAAGCTTTTATTTGTTTAAAAAATAAATACTATGTATATATAGTCAGGCTTTTTTCTTTAAAAATGACCATGTATATTAAGGGTTTTTATTAAAAAATGACCATGTATAGTAAGGCTTTTTTATTTAAAAAAAACGACCATGTACAGTAAAGCGTTTTTCTTAAAAGACGACATAGTATAGTAAGGCTTTTTTTCTTAAAAAATGACATAGTATTGTAAGGCTTTTTTCTTAAAAAACAACATAGTATAGGCTTTTTTCTTTAAAGACGACATAGTATAGTAAGGCTTATTTTCTTTAAAAACGACACAGTATAGTAAGGCTTTTTTGTCTTTAAAAACGACATAGTATAGTAAGGCTTTTTATTTACAAAAAAGACCATGTATAGTAAGGCTTTTTTCTTAAAAAAAGACCATGTATAGTAAGGCTTTTTTTCTTAAAAAACGACATAGTATAGTAAGGCTTTTTTTCAAAAAAAAAACGACATAGTATAGTATGGCTTTTCCCCCCTAAAAAAACGACATAGTATAGCGTGGCTTTTTTTCTTGAAAAACGACATAGTAGAGGAAGGCTTTTTCCCTAAAAAACGACATAGTATAGTATGGCTTTTCCCCCTAAAAAACGACATAGTATAGTATGGCTTTTTTCCTTTAAAAAACGACATAGTATAGTATGGCTTTTTTTCTTAAAAAAACGACATAGTATAGCAAGGCTTTTTTTCTTAAAAAACGACATAGTATAGTATGGCTTTTCCCCCCTAAAAACGACATAGTATAGTATGGCTTTTCCCCCCTAAAAAACGACATAGTATAGCATGGCTTTTTTTCTTGAAAAACGACATAGTAGAAGAAGGCTTTTTCCCTAAAAAACGACATAGTATAGTATGGCTTTCCCCCCTAAAAAACGACATAGTATAGTATGGCTTTTTTCCTTTAAAAAACGACATAGTATAGTAAGGCTTTTTTTCCTAAAAAACGACATAGTATAGCATGGCTTTTTTTCTTGAAAAACGACATAGTAGAAGAAGCCTTTTTTTCTTAAAAAACGATATTGTATAGTAAGGCTTCTTTTCTTAAAAAACGACATAGTATAGTAAGGCTTTTTTTCTTTAAAAAATGACATAGCAAGTAAGGCTAAGAGAGTCGTAGAATAAATCTGACTTCTGATTCTTCACCTTCTAGTTGTTGCTGTGGTCCACTGGCAAAATCATTGGGTCAGAACATGAGGCGGGAATCAGGAGTCAGTTCAATTCCACTCGTTGCAATTCTCAAATTGTTTATTGAGATAATGAAAAGGATAAATGCAACTTCCAACTTTACTGTGGTGTAGTGGCAAAGACAATGGGTCAGATTTTCAGGTGGACTCAAGTTCAAATCAGAAGTGAGTTTGATTCCACTCTTTGCAATTCTCAAATTGTTTATTGAGGTAATGAAAAGGATAAATATAACTTCCAATCACATCATTTCAGAAGACACTGTGGTCCAGTGGCAAGAACAATGGGTTGAAATTGAAGTTGGACACAAGTTCAAATCTGGAGTGAGTTCAAGCCCACTCTTTGCAAATCTCAAATTGTTTATTGAGGTGATGAAAATGATAAATATAACTTTAAATATAACTTCCAATCACCTCATTTCAGAAGTCACTGTGGTCCAGTGGCAAGAACAATGGGTTGAAATTGAAGTTGGACACAAGTTCAAATCTGGAGTGAGTTCAAGTCCACTCTTTGCAAATCTCAAATTGTTTATTGAGGTGATGAAAATGATAAATATAACTTTAAATATAACTTCCAATCACCTCATTTCAGAAGTCACTCTGGTCCAGTGGCAAGAACAATGGGTTGAAATTAAAGTTGGACACAAGTTCAAATCTGGAGTGAGTTCAAGTCCACTCTTTGCAAATCTCAAATTGTTTATTGAGGTGATGAAAAGGATAAATATAACTTCCAATCACATCATTTCAGAAGACACTGTGGTCCAGTGGCAAGAACAATGGGTTGAAATTGAAGTTGGACACAAGTTCAAATCTGGAGTGAGTTCAAGTCCACTCTTTGCAAATCTCAAATTGTTTATTGAGGTGATGAAAATGATAAATATGACTTTAAATAAAACTTCCAATCACCTCATTTCAGAAGTCACTGTGGTCCAGTGGCAAGAACAATGGGTTGAAATTAAAGATGGACACAAGTTCAAATCTGGAGTGAGTTCAAGTCCACTCTTTGCAAATCTCAAATTGTTTATTGAGGTGATGAAAATGATAAATATAACTTTAAATATAACTTCCAATCGACTCATTTCAGAAGTCACTGTGGTCCAGTGGCAA
Source organism: Stigmatopora argus (assembly GCF_051989625.1). Lineage (NCBI taxonomy): Eukaryota > Metazoa > Chordata > Actinopteri > Syngnathiformes > Syngnathidae > Stigmatopora > Stigmatopora argus. Next base: position 7,412,932 of record NC_135391.1, on the reverse strand, counting down.
GAACAATGGGTTGAAATTGAAGTTGGACACAAGTTCAAATCTGGAGTGAGTTCAAGTCCACTCTTTGCAAATCTCAAATTGTTTATTGAGGTGATGAAAAGGATAAATATAACTTCCAATCACACCATTTCAGAAGACACTGTGGTCCAGTGGCAAGAACAATGGGTTGAAATTGAAGTTGGACACAAGTTCAAATCTGGAGTGAGTTCAAGTCCACTCTTTGCAAATCTCAAATTGTTTATTGAGGTGATGAAAATGATAAATATAACTTTAAATATAACTTCCAATCACCTCATTTCAGAAGTCACTGTGGTCCAGTGGCAAGAACAATGGGTTGAAATTGAAGTTGGACACAAGTTCAAATCTGGAGTGAGTTCAAGTCCACTCTTTGCAAATCTCAAATTGTTTATTGAGGTGATGAAAATGATAAATATAACTTTAAATATAACTTCCAATCGACTCATTTCAGAAGTCACTGTGGTCCAGTGGCAAGAACAATGGGTTGAAATTGAAGTTGGACACAAGTTCAAATCTGGAGTGAGTTCAAGTCCACTCTTTGCAAATCTCAAATTGTTTATTGAGGTGATGAAAATGATAAATATAACTTTAAATATAACTTCCAATCACCTCATTTCAGAAGTCACTGTGGTCCAGTGGCAAGAACAATGGGTTGAAATTGAAGTTGGACACAAGTTCAAATCTGGAGTGAGTTCAAGTCCACTCTTTGCAAATCTCAAATTGTTTATTGAGGTGATGAAAAGGATAAATATAACTTCCAATCACATCATTTCAGAAGACACTGTGGTCCAGTGGCAAGAACAATGGGTTGAAATTGAAGTTGGACACAAGTTCAAATCTGGAGTGAGTTCAAGTCTACTCTTTGCAAATCTCAAATTGTTTATTGAGGTGATGAAAATGATAAATATAACTTTAAATATAACTTCCAATCGACTCATTTCAGAAGTCACTGTGGTCCAGTGGCAAGAACAATGGGTTGCAATTGAATTTGGACACAAGTTCAAATCTGGAGTGAGTTCAAGTCCACTCTTTGCAAATCTCAAATTGTTTATTGAGTTGATGAAAATGATAAATATAACTTTAAATATAACTTCCAATCGATTCATTTCAGAAGTCACTGTGGTCCAGTGGCAAGAACAATGGGTTGAAATTGAAGTTGGACACAAGTTCAAATCTGGAGTGAGTTCAAGTCCACTCTTTGCAAATCTCAAATTGTTTATTGAGGTGATGAAAATGATAAATATAACTTTAAATATAACTTCCAATCACCTCATTTCAGAAGTCACTGTGGTCCAGTGGCAAGAACAATGGGTTGAAATTGAAGTTGGACACAAGTTCAAATCTGGAGTGAGTTCAAGTCCACTCTTTGCAAATCTCAAATTGTTTATTGAGGTGATGAAAATGATGAATATAACTTTAAATATAACTTCCAATCGACTCATTTCAGAAGTCACTGTGGTCCAGTGGCAAGAACAATGGGTTGAAATTGAAGTTGGACACAAGTTCAAATCTGAAGTGAGTTCAAGTCCACTCTTTGCAAATCTCAAATTGTTTATTGAGGTGATGAAAAGGATAAATATAACTTCCAATCACATCATTTCAGAAGACACTGTGGTCCAGTGGCAAGAACAATGGGTTGAAATTGAAGTTGGACACAAGTTCAAATCTGGAGTGAGTTCAAGTCCACTCTTTGCAAATCTCAAATTGTTTATTGAGGTGATGAAAATGATAAATATAACTTTAAATATAACTTCCAATCACCTCATTTCAGAAGTCACTGTGGTCCAGTGGCAAGAACAATGGGTTGAAATTAAAGTTGGACACAAGTTCAAATCTGGAGTGAGTTCAAGTCCACTCTTTGCAAATCTCAAATTGTTTATTGAGGTGATGAAAATGATAAATATAACTTTAAATATAACTTCCAATCGACTCATTTCAGAAGTCACTGTGGTCCAGTGGCAAGAACAATGGGTTGAAATTGAAGTTGGACACAAGTTCAAATCTGGAGTGAGTTCAAGTCCACTCTTTGCAAATCTCAAATTGTTTATTGAGGTCATGAAAATGATAAATATAACTTTAAATATAACTTCCAATCGACTCATTTCAGAAGTCACTGTGGTCCAGTGGCAAGAACAATGGGTTGAAATTGAAGTTGGACACAAGTTCAAATCTGGAGTGAGTTCAAGTCCACTCTTTGCAAATCTCAAATTGTTTATTGAGGTGATGAAAATGATGAATATAACTTCCAATCATCTCATTTCAGAAGTCACTGTGGTCCAGTGGCAAGAACAATGGGTTGAAATTGAAGTTGGACACAAGTTCAAATCTGGAGTGAGTTCAAGTCCACTCTTTGCAAATCTCAAATTGTTTATTGAGGTGATGAAAATGATAAATATAACTTTAAATATAACTTCCAATCACCTCATTTCAGAAGTCACTGTGGTCCAGTGGCAAGAACAATGGGTTGAAATTAAAGTTGGACACAAGTTCAAATCTGGAGTGAGTTCAAGTCCACTCTTTGCAAATCTCAAATTGTTTATTGAGGTGATGAAAATGATAAATATAACTTTAAATATAACTTCCAATCGACTCATTTCAGAAGTCACTGTGGTCCAGTCGCAAGAACAATGGGTTGAAATTGAAGTTGGACACAAGTTCAAATCTGGAGTGAGTTCAAGTCCACTCTTTGCAAATCTCAAATTGTTTATTGAGGTCATGAAAATGATAAATATAACTTTAAATATAACTTCCAATCGACTCATTTCAGAAGTCACTGTGGTCCAGTGGCAAGAACAATGGGTTGAAATTGAAGTTGGACACAAGTTCAAATCTGGAGTGAGTTCAGGTCCACTCTTTGCAAATCTCAAATTGTTTATTGAGGTGATGAAAATGATGAATATAACTTCCAATCATCTCATTTCAGAAGTCACTGTGGTCCAGTGGCAAGAACAATGGGTTGAAATTGAAGTTGGACACAAGTTCAAATCTGGAGTGAGTTCAAGTCCACTCTTTGCAAATCTCAAATTGTTTATTGAGGTGATGAAAATGATAAATATAACTTCCAATCATCTCATTTCAGAAGCCACTGTGGTCCAGTGGCAAAGACAATGGGTCAGACAGACCTCAAGTTAGTGGATTTGACTGCCATGTGGGAGATGGGGTTCGAATCCCGCTCTCGTTTGACTAATCACTACACTAGTAGTTCAGTAAATGGGTAATCCTTTTTTCATTCAAATAAAGACTTAGTCATTTTTTTCAGCAAAACAATATTTCCGGTCAGCCTTCGGCTGACCGGAAGACAGTTGGGAGGGGGGGGTTCCTGGTGGTGTTCGACAGTCGGCCTTCGGCCGACTGCCGACACCATACAGTCGTTGACTGGCGACACCGGGACGTGAACCCTCGACACCCACGTCGCAGGCAGGTGACTTACCCACTACACCACGAGGCGGCCCGCCTATACATGATTGGAAGTTATATTTATCCTTTTCATTACCTAAATAAACAATTTGAGAATTGCAAAGAGTGGAATTGAACTCATTCCTGATTTGAACTTGAGTCCACCTGAAGTTCTGACCCATTGTCTTTGCCACTGGACCACAGTGACTTCTGAAATTATCTGATTGGAAGTTATATTTATCCTTTTCATTACCTAAATAAACAATTTGAGAATTGCAAAGAGTGGAATTGAACTCATTCCTGATTTGAACTTGAGTCCACCTGAAGTTCTGACCCATTGTCTTTGCCACTGGACCACAGTGACTTCTGAAATGATGTGACTGGAAGTTATATCTATCCTTTTCATTACCTCAATAAACAATTTGAGAATTGCAAAGAGTGGAATTGAACTCACTCCTGATTTGAAATTGAGTCCACCAGAAGTTCTGACCATTTGTCTTTGCAACTGGACCACAGTGCCTTCTGAAATGAAGTGATTGGAAGTTATATTTATCCTTTTCATTACCTCAATAAACAATTTGAGAATTGCAAAGAGTGGAATTGAACTCACTCCTGATTTGAACTTGAGTCCACCAGAAGTTCTGACCGTTTGTCTTTGCAACTGGACCACAGTGACTTCTGAAATGATGTGATTGGAAGTTATATCTATCCTTTTCATTACCTCAATAAACAATTTGAGAATTGCAAAGAGTGGAATTGAACTCACTCCTGATTTGAACTTGAGTCCACCAGAGGTTCTGACCCATTGTCTTTGCCACTGGACCGACCACAGTGACTTCTGAAATGATGTGATTGGAAGTTATATCTATCCTTTTCATTACCTCAATAAACAATTTGAGAATTGCAAAGAGTGGAATTGATCTCACTCCTGATTTGAACTTGAGTCCACCAGAAGTTCTGACCGTTTGTCTTTGCAACTGGACCACAGTGACTTCTGAAATGAAGTGATTGGAAGTTATATTTATCCTTTTCATTACCTCAACAAACAATTTGTGAATTGCAAAGAGTGGAATTGAACTCACTCCTGATTCCCACCTCAAGTTCTGAACCAATATTTTTGCCAATGGACCACAGCAATAACTAGGAGAAGAATCAGAAGCCAGATTTATTCTCCGACTTTCTTAGCTTTACTATACTATGTCGATTTTTTAAAGAAAAAAGCCTTACTATATATATAGTAAGGCTTTTTAATCTAAAAAATGACCATGTATAGTAAGGCTTTTATTTAAAAAAAATACCATGTATAGTAAGACTTTTTACGTTAAAAATGACCATGTATAGTAAGGCTTTTTTGCGTAAAAAATGACCATGTATAGCAAGGCTTTTTTATGTAAAAAAATGACATTGTATGGTCAGGCTTGTTTACGTAAACAATGACCATGTGTAGTAAGGCTTTTTGACGTTAAAAATGACCATGTATAGTAAGGCTTTTTTGTGAGAAAAATGACCATGTACAGTAAGCCTTTTTCTTCGTGATAAAATGACCATGTATAGTAAGCCTTTTTTACGTTAAAAAATGACCATGTATAGTAAGGCTTTTTTCGTTAAAAAATGACCATGTATAGTAAGGCTTTTTTTGTTAAAAAATGACCATGTATAGTAAGACTTTTTACGTTAAAAATGACCATGTATAGTAAGGCTTTTTTGTGTGAAAAATGACCATGTATAGCAAGGCTTTTTTACGTAAAAAAATGACCATGTATATCAAGGCTTTTTTATGTCAAAAATGACCATGTATAGTAAGGCTTTTTAATGTCAAAAAATTACCATATGTAGTAAGGCTTTTTTCATCCAAATAATGACCATGTACAGTAAGCCTTTTTCTTCGTGATAAAATGACCATGCATAGTAAGGCTTTTTTTCTTTAAAAAAATGACCATTTATAGTTAGGCTTTTTTTCGTTAAAAATGACCACATAAAGTCATGCTTTTTTTTTCAAAAAAACATACAAACTCCACATAAGGTCAGAACGGTTTTGGATTAAAAACACTCCGGCAGATGGTGTGGGTTTGAACCTCCATCCTCTGCTCACATCGCAACATCTCTCCAGGTGACAAGGATAACATATTTGGCTTTACAGCACTTAGGCGTGCATAACACCTGAGAGTTTTGACCTTCCTAGTTTTGAAAGGTAGGGTTTGTGTGCCCAGGGTCAGCAGGGATATTGCTACAAACACTGCAAACCAAAACAAGCTTGACTAGAAAATGCTTTAAAAGGCTCTTACCTCATACACATATCAGACCCATGATGACCATTTCCCCCCAATGACTCGACAACTGTTTGTAATGAAAAGGAACCAACATCGGTTGTTCACATTAAATTAACATGTCACAACAACGTCGTTTGACCATTTTGTCTTTGCTTTTTCTTGATTTAGAAGGGTTAAAGTCCAGGGGTGTCATTCTCAGTTTGGTATGTGGGGCACATTCATTCCAAAAGGAGCTCACGTGAGGCGTACCTGTATATTTTTGGCCCTAAAAAACGCCATCATTGACGGCGTGGACGTTCAACTCATTTTGACTGGACGGAGAAAATAATGAATGTGACTGCGGAAAGGAAATTGTGCAAAGTGCAGTAGTGCACACTCTCAATCACAATTCACAAAATTCTCACTTCACGGTGCCCGTGATTAATAGATAAAAGCATTTGATTTTCTATGAACAGCATGAATGAGCGACAAGATGGTTGTCAGGCAGAACAACACCGCTAGGTGGGTCCGATCCGGCCCACGGGTCGTATGTTTGTCACCCCTGTTTTAAGTACACTGAATAATATTTTGCACGCTGCAAAATCCACGAAAGCGAATAACAGGATTTTACTGCTAAAAATATTTCCACAGTAATCCCCCATTGTTCGCTGTGCCCCACAAAATCAACAAAAAGGTGAAAACCATGAAAGATGCAAAACAAGTTGTATTTGGCAAGAGCTCTTGCAATCCAAGAAACAAAGTCACAACAGGGAAGTCATCTTTGAGAAAAAAAAGACTTGTGACTTGTCCAAAAAAGTCAAAGCATTTAATGACAGGAGGATGCAACCAAAGACTTTTGATAGGCTTTTTGTAAAAGACAATTTGACATTGTATTCCACATTGTGAGCAATGATGCTCAATGGAAGACCTCATTTGATGATTGTAGGGATGAGGCCAAGGCTCTTGAAGAGCCACTTTTCTCCAGCTGTTGAGTTGGATGCAAGCTTCTCCTCTCAAATGATGAATGGGCTCCTTAACTAGCAAATCTGTCATGAGGCATTCGCAGCCATGACAACTTGAAGTAAAAAGGTTGGAGGTGGAAGAGAGAGGGCTGAGCACGGCACGATTCAGTCATCCTTTTTTTGTGTTTGAAACATGCCAATTAATGTATTATTTACCAAAAATTGAGTTACCGGCTGAGTGGTTAGCGCGTCAGCCTCACAGTGGGGAAACCTCGGTTCAAATCCAGGTCGGTCCACCTGTGTGGAGTTTGTATGTTCTCCCCAGACCGGCGTGGGTTTTCTCCGGGTACTCCGGTTTCCACCCACATTCCAAAGACATGCATGGTAGGCTGATTGGACACTCTAAATTGTCCCTAGGTATGAGTATGAGCGTGAATGGTTGTTTGTCTCCTTGTGCCCTGTGATTGGCTGGCCACCAATTCAATGTGTCCCCAAAATGCTCCAAATCATTAGAAAGGGACAAACGAACAAGAAGCATCTCAGAAAGTCCCTCAAAATGATCCAAAAATGTTCCAGAAATAATCATTAAGTACCCTAAAATGGAAGTTTTTAAAAAAGTGACATGAAATGAAGTCAATGCTCATCGTCCAGTAATTAAACCTTTTGGGCCCAAAATAATCTAGTTGGCATGAATGTGACCGGCGAACCAAACTAAAGTTTGAAACCTCCAATGTAAACTATTCAACAATTGCTTTTCTATTTTAGCTGTGTGTATATACCTATAATGGAAAAGAATACAGTTGTATTCTCCTCTTCGGGATTTGACGAAAAGGTCTGTATTTTTCTCTTGGATGCGGGACCTCTCCTTGAGACTGCAGGGTGGCGGGAGGTGGTTGCCTGTTTGTCAAAGGCCCGCTAGCCTTGTCCATTTTGACATTCACATGGGAGCAGTAATGATCCTAAAAGCTGCAATTAAGCTGACTGTCACGTTCCAGGGAAGCGCCTGGTGCCGGCGCTGTGCTGCACCTATTATTCTCAGTGGGAATATTCCCCAAAGAACAGTATTTTCTCTTCACCTCGATCCTACACTGTCAAGTAGTGTAACTTTCATTTCAATTTTAAAACACATTTGCACGTACAACTGTGGATTCGAATCAGAAACTATTATTGAGTTGTCAAATAATAGAAACAATCATCTTCAATATCAATATTGTTTTATTCCCCAAAATGTATTGCTGCAAAATGATTAGTCTAATATATAATGTTATTCAATTGATGCCTTTGACCAGGAATCTTACATTTAAAAAAAAACATTGTCTAACAACATTCCACTATTGTACAATTGTGTGTTACTCTTTTTTTGAATTAATATGATTTTTTAACATGAATGATGTTGGCTTTGGGCTACATAAGGGATTGTAATTTTCGAAGACAAAGTAATTCTTTGAAAACTGTCCTAATGTGACCTTAGAAATATTAAAATGAGTCCTACTTATAGTGTATGAAATACTTTTTCCAGGAAGGTGGGTGGCCACCAGCATTGGCCGCAATTAGAATATGTATGAATAGAATACCTAAGTATGTAAGGTGTGGGTTATGTTCTACTGATGCCAATGAAATGCTTAACTACAGTAGTTGGACATCCTACCAAATACTAGTCAGTGTAGTTTATCCATTATGTATAATTTAGCTAAATAATTAATATGATGACATTGATTCCCTATCTACAAGATTACTGATTAAACTTAAGTTAACCATTTTGTGTGACCTGCATGAAATGGAAGTAAACATGAAAATGGTAAAAAAAATAAGTCAAATGGTAACAAAACAAAAAAGAAAATAAATAAAATGTTAAAAACATCAATTTAGTCTTACACATTCAGCACTGCTGATGTATCAGAGACTGCTTGCCTGGATAAAAACAAGTGAGATGCTTCAAGAAGGGCTTCCAACATAAAATAAAATAAAAAAACCTTGCCAAACAAATCACTTGAGTGACTCATAGTGAATAACCTGACAAGCAAAAAGCTGAAAGTAGTGTTTTTTCTATTTTTTTTTGTTTTTTTTAATCTCGCTCATTCCTTTTGCACACTGGCATGGGGGGAAATCTTTTCAATTAGTTGAGTGAATGTGAAATGCTGAATGCAATTGAAGCCAGACTCACTGTTCTACCCATTAAAATTGGTTTTATATTCCACCATCGAGGGGAGAAAAAAAAATCCCAGCCGAACGGCTCGGGGCACAGTCAATCATGTTAAAAGCCATGGGTGCTTAATTTGATTTACCAATATAAAATGCAAATGAGGTGATCAAGTGGAGTGGGAGCCAGGAATAGGAGGCTCTTTTGAGCCATCAAGTTAAATGGGAACAGATCGAGGCCTAGCCATGTAAAGAATGTTTTTGCATTTTGCTTTGATTAGTGCTGGAAAATTTTCATTTGTCCGGCTCATTTTTGACAAATTGCTGTCGATACAAAAGCCTGGCAATATGTTAAAGCACACCGAGCACTCGGAATCCGCCTTCTACCCAACACATATGTTGCATTTGCAGCTGTAACTGGGCTTTTGTAAGTGAAAAGCCTAATTAAATAAATGGAAGATAGCACAACAGCCCCTTACAATACTGAATGAGATAATGCCTGTAATTGGGCTGCCGCGAGTCTGGCCATATGCTTCTGTACAGCACTTAGGCACCACTGGTCTGGAGTAAATACAATAACTATGTGAAGCCAAAGCTCGTGGGACTTGGCCCTCTTATGCTAACCTGGCTAACAAGAAAGACAGTTATTGCAGTATTGGATTTGATGCACCATTATGTGAAGGGAAGAAAAAAATAGTGACTACAGAGAAGAACATATAATGGAACATTATTGGAGTCTCATCGATGTAGTCGCGCACACCCGTTTCTCTGTTAAAGTGTCTTTGCAGACAACTGGAAACAAATCTGAAAACGAGCCAGTAGTCATGAGTTAGACACAGACTTATTCTGACTACAGCCTTGCCATATGATGAATTCAACTATGAGATTTTACGGTGGATTCCAAAAGGATGATAAAACATCTGGGCCAGTGAAAATGCCAAGCTATTGTTTGTTACTGAGCAAATCACAAAAAGGCAATGTAAAGTTAACTGGAAAATAGGAATAAATGCGCGGAGGTAACTCAAGTACATATTCGGATGGGACCAATTATTTAGGAAAACAACATTTAGCCCAATAATGCTAAACATATTATATTTTATATATGGATATTATTTCCCCGATAAAGCCCAATGTGTTCAATCCGATTCAAGCAAGGTACAGTTAATATAGCAGGAACAAAAAATAACCTTTGACCCAATGTACTATCAAATATGATACAAATTTATGGAAAATGAAGTTCAAAATTCATTTGTCTGTTCCAAGGCACCAAGAAAGGCTCTAAATTTAGAGAATTGGAATTTTCTGTCACATATTTAATGGTTTGGGCTTTACATAGTTAAAGCTACCTGAATCTATGTGGAAAAATACGAGAACATTTGAAGAGCTATGTACTTTTAGTGGTGGAATTTCATCTACCAAATTTGAGAATCACAGTCCTAGTCTGTAGGACCGACAGTTCAGCTCTTGAAACAACTTTTATAATACTTCTATTTATCAATTTTCTCACTTGTTCTGTAAAAACCTGTTTCCCTAATTACGTACACAGCATTTCTTACAAATACAATGCAATTACTAAGTTTTTCTGTCGTCTTCAATGGCATAAGGTATGTACAGTAAGAATACTGTCTTTGCATGGAGTATCATAGCATACTTAGAGAACTGTGTCCAAAGCAGATAGCATCCACTTCATATCCTCTTAGGACCCCCCTTGAAGTTGTTGTTTTCCACTTTTAGGAGCCTGTTTCAGAACCCAGATAGAACATAGGCAGATTGTAGCACGGTCTGTTATCCTCTGCTTGTCAGTAGTGGAGTCATACGAGCTGTTAACTTTCTATTTTGGGCTTCTCGCTTTAATGTTCACCTTTAAAAAAGAGCGCCTAAAACACGCCAGTAATTTGTAACAGTTTTTTTAAATAGCGTTTTTTTTCATGAGAAATCTGAGCTCAGCATTCACAGGCCTATATTCGATTCAGAGACTCAATAGTGCTCTGAAATCTACAACTTCCCTCTCTGTTCATGGATCGGCAGTATTGCGTTAATTGGGAAGAGATACTTTAAAAGCCTCGCATACCGTCAAATTGTTACACTGGATGGACGACATGACATCCTTCTCCACCCAAAACTTATGAATGCCACAATTCCCCCAAAAATATTTCTCAATGTACAATCTCATCAAAAAAAGAATGTGGCTCCAAAATGTCGTTTATATACAGTATTGGCATTTCAGGATACCACAAAACCAGGTAGCCCTAATAAATAGTCTGTAGCCGTAAAGAATGTAATAGTAAATCATTGCTGCAACACTAATTCAAAGTTATAGAGAATTTAACACAATCGTTGTATATTTAAGTCCAATGGATGCCAGCTTGCAATGCGAAGGAATATGTTGGAAAAACCTCACTCCCTGTAACCTTCACAGAGACCTTCAGTTTCCAGCCCAGGCTTTTAGCTCTGTGGCCAGCGAAGGTCGACTGCTCACTGGCGACATGGTGGCGGTGCGGGTTCGTGCTCCGTCTGGGGTGAAACATGTCTGCCACCCCCCGGTTGGATGAGGAGCCAGGCCAAAAAAAACATGTTGATGCCAGCAAAGTGATTCATTGTGGCAGTCATAATATGTTTTTGGGAGGGTAAAGTGGTTCAGAAAATCAAGAGATTCTCCCTATGCCTGTGTGGGTTTTCTCCAGGTAGTCTGGTTTCTTCTCACATTCCACAAGCATTGTTAGAAGGCTGATTGAATACTCAAAATTGCCCGTAGGTATGAGTCTGTGCGTGCATGGTTGTTAGTCTCATTGTGCCCTGCAATTGGCTGATAACCAGTTCAGCCTGGTGCCCATAGACCCTCATGAGGATAAGTGGCTCGGAAAATGAATGGATCTGCGTCATGTTGAGTAAAGTATTTCAAGGCTTACTTTGCTATAATAATATTGACATTTTCTAAACCAAAAAAAGTTGAATAAAAGCATTTTAATTCAATTCTTAAGAACACATGGGTTAACCAAATGTTCACAGTGGGATAATAACTGACACCGTGGGAAGCAAGCTTGCAATCAAATGAGAAAATGGGTGTGTTGTTAATAATATACTTTGTTTACAGCAGCTGACTATTTAATAAAATGTTTATCACAGTAGAAAACAATATGATGTGGTAGTACTACACGCTGCAGCTGTATAAGAATGAACAATTGCTGACACAAAATAACCATGAACTGAATGTCTACGTAGGAATAAACTGGAATATGTTTTGAATTGTTCATTTTGTTTTCTTTTTCAGTCAGGAAAAATGTGCTATTTTTATGTAGAAAGGCTTGATCAATAAAGAAGATGGGGGGAAAAAATCCACCCTAGAAAGGACTTGAATGTCAGTTGAGCATTTATTCACTGCATGCAGGTTAATAACATAATATGCCCATTGTCTGCAATTTGACTTTTGATGGATATGGGTATCCACAGGCATTTGAAAATGGTATTCCAGGCTGGAAATGACAAGTAAATTCAGTAAAGTCACAGAAAATGGCATGTGGCACTTTTCACCTGTACTTGAAATGTATTTGAGGGAATCACTTGTATTTTCTGCTATTTATATGTAGATAAGCGTGTCCAATGTGTAACTCAGTTGGGATCATTTGAATACCGTTCTTTGTTCTCCTGAAATGAAAGATTAAATTCCATGGACTGAACTGAAATGGTCGAGTGTATAATTTGAGTCAAGCGATACAACTGATAGCACTGATTCACTGAATTCACAAATAATAAAATGCAGGGAGCATTGCGACTTATAATTTGTTCCCTTCTTTGTAGTTGCCATTTCATGACGGAAATTACTCATATCATGATAATACTCCAAATTTCACTAGGAAAAACATGCATTATTGAAATATTTTGCGTGATAGTATTAATAACTACATAAGGCCCTTCTAGAATAATTTCAAATAAAACATATGTTTCTCTTAAGTACTGTTGCCAGGGTGTTCAAAATGGAACAAGGCTATTGATCCATATAGTGTTGCCATATCTCTTTCAGCAGTGATCATTTTAGCCCCCCCTCCACCCTCACATGCACAAATCACCTCCTGCCATCAATTCCCTCAAGCGAGGCGACCCTCGAGGAACATGAAATGACCAACTGGTACTTCAGTTTTTATTCAATTTGTGCTTTGGAGGTAGCCTCTGATTTTCTCTTCAGTCTCCTCAACTTGCCTGTTAGACCCAAACCCTTCTAATATATTTCAAGGACACGTTTTTGATCAAGTGCATCATAGCAGAAAGAGTCTTATAGAAGAATTTTGGGGCAAAAAAACAAAACAAAAACAACAACTATGACCACTGAATTTATATTTTGTGCTGTGCAATAGTGGGGAAAAACACCAACAAAAGCCAAGTTGGCAAAATTGCCGTGAACAACCATTTTTAAATGCCAGACGTTTTTTTAGCCAATGAAAGGCGAGTATTTCAGATAGTGTGCCATTGCTCGCGTCAAATTTCTTAGGCTATAGCAGTAGGGATGTTGTTTGGTCCTCACTTGGAAATGTCAATCTGTCTTGCTAGTTTCTCAAGACATTTTGGATTGAAAATGCATACAAAGTCATTCTTATGAAGAGGCTGAGAGGACCAAATTTCAATTCAAAGTTAAAGCACACTGTTTAACTAAAAAAACGTTCATTGCACCGAGAAAATGTTGTTCTTGTATTCTGTTTGTGAATACTTTGACTGGCAGTCCTGGGTAATGTCCAGTGCAGCTGATTGTCCGTCACTCATCGGTATTATCAGTCTGATTGTGTTCGCGACATAGGAGACAGGATCGCTGCTCGGGAAAGACTATTGGCAGATGACCGATGCTCTGGACATATTTAATATTTTATACCAAAAAAACAAACAAACAAAAACAGTTACTTTAAGAAATTTACGTAATGTTGCCCTACATGTTGCCTGAATGAACTGAACAAGTTACCACCTATAAACTGGCAAAAAACACGAGTTAATCAAGATCAAAGAATTATCAAATTAATTTCCAACTATTTTGATCAATGGATAACCGAGACCTTGTTTAACTTTACATCCAATGGTCCAAATTTCCACTTCTTAATAAAACAATTCTCAGACTTCAGTATTTTCTATTAAACCAACCTATTGTTTATTTTTTGTTGTTTTATATATTCAGTCAAACTTATAACGATGAAAACTGCATTTTTGACCAGTCTTTGTTTAAATATTGTTAATCAGAAGGATGATGTGACAAAGACATCAAATATACATATGAGTAAGATAATAAACCACTTGTGTTGATGGGAAAAAATATATCTATTTAAAGCACGTGTCAAAGTGACGGCCCGGGGGCCAAATCTGGCCCGCCGCATCATTTTGTGTGGCCCGGGAAAGTAAATCACGAGTGCCGACTTTCTGTTTTAGGATCAAATTAAAATGAAGAGTATAGATGTATATTAAATTTCCTGATTTTCCCCCTTTTAAATCAATAATTGTAATTTTTTAATCATTTTTTCTGTTTTTAGTTCAAAAATCATTTTGTATAATCTAAAAATATATTTAAAAAAAACTAAAATAAAAATTGTTTTAGATCTATAAAAAAACTTAATATTCAGGACTTTTAATCCAGTTCTTTTAATCCATTTATTAAAAAAAATCTAAATATTATATCAAAAAAGGTCCGGCCCACGTGAAATCAAGTTGACGTCAAAGCGGCCCACGAACCAACCCGAGTCTGACACCCTTGATTTAAAGCATTAAACACTTGATTAAAAAAAATATCATCATATCTCCTCACTAGCTTTTTTTTTTTGTTCAATTTGAATTTTTTCTAGCATTTGAAGTGTTACTTGGTGCTATAGTGGTTGAGTGGAAGCGCAAACCTCCCCGAAAAGAAGCAGGTGACTTTGTCCGTATTGTGAAAGAATCATTCATAAGCACATTTGGGACAATTGTACCACCAGCACGATGTTTTCCCACTTCCAATTCACCCTGCATTTTTACCAGCAACTGTCTCCAGACAAAGCCAGCCGTGCACCTCTAACGTGTCCTCGAGTGAAAAAGGCTTTGCCTCTTTAAATACAACAGGAAGACCCTTACCCCTCCCTAGAATGAGTGGGAGCCAGCTTGGTTTTACCTCTGTCGGGAAAAACCTGTGCGGGACAACAAAAAGTGGCCTTTGAATTTAGTTGTGAAAGAGGGCAGCTGTAGTCTGAATACCAGCATTTTCTTTTGTGTTTTAAATGAGCATTGTCTGTCACAAAGTGCAGGCCACGTTTCACTGGGGGAAATATTTTACAATGACATTTGTCAATCGCACCCTACGCTGTTGTTTGTACATCTGCGAATAGATGCAAGTTGTAATCAAAAGAGGTGTGAATAGCCGCAAAAAAACTTATTGTGGCAAATCCTCTGCACGCTCTCAGAATTTAAATATCAAAATATGGACTCGCAAACAAACGATGAATGCGATTAGAGACAATGAATGAATATGACAGAAGGATGACTCAAGTTTGACCTGACGAACCAAATGTCTTGTTGTTCTTGTCTTTTTGGCTACGGTTAAAAAAAGTCCTCTCTAGGTGAAAAGAAGTGCGGAATACGATTTTCTTTGCCATCCTGTCTTCACATTGTCCTTCTTTGTGTCCTTGAAAACATAATGAGGTTTTCAAGTGTAGTGCCACCTGGTATATTCATGTTCTTTTCTGTGCTTCAACCCCTCTTCATAACAGTGTTGACTGCTAAAGTATGGGTAAAAGGAGTGGTTTGTCTGCGCCTGTTTAAAACTGCACTTGGGAACCTTTTAGAACAACTCCAAGCCCCCATAAAAAATTAAAAAAATATAGATGAGAGGAACAAAGACAGCTGATGCACCACTAATTGGAATGCTACAAACTCACTTGAATCTACCATTATTTCTCTGTAACGTTTTAATCAATATACATTTTTTTTTCATCCCATGAATCGCTTTGGTGCACACAACTTTTAGAAGAGCTTATTAATTTTCTCTCAATTTTGCTGGTATCCATAATAAAACAAAAATGACACACCTTGGGACGTTAAGCCATGTTTTAAGATGTCCGTCTGGAAAATATACTGACTGTGTTTATGACTAACACTTGGCTGCATTTTTTTTCTGGCGTCAGTTCCAGCCATTACACTCATTTGTATACGATAAGATATCAATACACGCACGTGTATGTGTTATCTTATTTAGCCCTTTCGTCCTTGGGGCCTTGTTAGTCTTCACTTGCTTGCCCTTGACTATCTTTTTTTTTTTAACCGTCTGCTGTCAACATTTCAAGGCCGGATTCTTTTTTTTAAAGCAATTTGGTTCCAGAATCGTCGCTATACCGACTCAAGACATAATGGATTTAGTCAAGAAATAATGAACATCACTGATGAGTACCATTTTCATTATTTCACGTTTGTCAAAAAACTGCTGCCCTTCAGAGTAAAATCAAAGAAACCATTGAACTTTTCGACCCTATAGTTCTCCTTATCTTAGGTTGTCTATGTATTTTTCTCCAGGGGAAAACTTTCAGGAGATCTGCATGAAATGTGAGTAGAATGAGGGACAAAGCCACAAGAAAATAATAAATGTCAGTATATAAACATGACCTATAAAAAAAATGGAGGTATATTCCACAAAAATTGGTTAAGGGGCATAGTGGGCCTCCTTATTGAAAGTCTACACAATAATAGTATCACTTTAGCACCAGTCCACCTGCGTGTTAAATAGTAAATTTATTACATTTTTTTTCTCATGCACTATATGTCCCGCCCTCCACTTTCTAATAAAAAAAATGTGGATTATTCTGGAGAAATGGCAGTACTTGATCATAATAATGTTTGTATACAGTATCATCCTGTGTGAAATGTATGGAAAAGCCACCTGACAACCCACTAGCCGTCTTTTTTTTTTCTTCTTATCTCTAGATTTTAATCATTCCCTTGCCTCCACTCTGATTTAAAATCTCAAACGACCCACCCAGAAACAATAATACAGCAGATTCTTGTGGTGACATCAAAGAGTCGCACAATTCATCCACATTTTTTCACGTTTTATTCATAAGCAAACAGACGTCGTGTCTATAAAATGGAAACAATCTGGAGAAGGTTGAGTTTACTTTTTATCACTGAAATGACTTTGTATTAACCAAAGGTTGACACTTACTACTTTATATATTTTTGGTCATTTAACCCTTTCATGCACAAATTACACTTTACATCCACGCTGTTACAGTAACAAGAGGCATTCTAAAGTAGTATACTAATGAATGAACTTGCGTTCAAAATGGATTGGACATTTAGTGCCGTCAATGGCAGCCAATGAATGAAATTAGTGTCCTGCAAAGATTTGTTGAATCATATTTTCTGCACAAATGGGTTAATATTATTAGGGTGTTTGTTTCTCTGTATTTTTCAGGTCCCGGCATGTATTGGAGAAATATTGAGTTGATTCATGATTATTACAAAAATAGAATCCAAGATGTTTTTTATCAACCTTTTACTATACACTTTGTGACATATGGGCAGTGGCAATTAATGAAGGATTACGATTTAACAATCCAATCTAAGTCCACAAAATGCTTATTCATGCGAGAACTTTATGAAATGCCCACCCAGGGGTCTATAGAGATCAAACTGCGTCTCTTTTAGTCGTCTCCTTTGAACGGCCCAAAAGCTCCCTGTTGTAATTCATTGAACAAAGTTGTTTAGCCCGCAGAATCGGCCGCCACCCTTCCTCCATTGCTCTTTTTAATCAAGCTAATGGAGGCAACAGATATCATATTGATTTTTTTTTTTTTTTTACCTTGTGATGGTTTTCACAATGACAAGCCTCCCAAACATAGCACTTTCCCTGTTTTTTTTTCTCCTTTGAGTTTTCCTTCCTGGCCGTCTGTCTAACTTGTGATCTATGAATAAGCAAGGCGGGGGGTAAAGGCAAACATTTATCATAGTTGCATTTTTCTGCTCAGCTGTCCCCCCCATCACGGCTGATGCGCGACCCCTAGAAGCTGAGCTCTTGACCTATGAAGAGAAGGCTTTCACTCTTCCCTTCTAATCTGGAGAGTTGGACACAAGTCGGAGGAAAGGTGGCAGGCCAATTCAAAATTGTTGTAACAAATCGTAAGGCACCCAGCCATGTGTCACAAGAAACAGACGGGTAATGACAATTCACTTACCCCCTACGTAAGAATCAATTTTCCCACAATGCACCTGTCACGGAGCTCTTGGTGAGCCAAACCCTTATCTTCCTGCTGTCTGACACCATAATTGCATGTTAACATTTTTCTGGATGCCAGAAAATTGTGCTAAAATCACGCGGCTTTTTTCCTTTTTCTCTCCCCTCCAAATCTACTGACAAGATAAGAAGATAAAAGGTCATCCCTATTTGAATAATGCCGCAGATAGGAATGACGTTTTATTAAACGGAATGAAACCAAGCCAAATAAACCTTACTATCTACTCCAGCTCCTGGAAATCGGTTGTGTTTTTCAAGGAATTCAACAGATAATGTTATAAATTTTGGAAAAATGAAGGAAGGATTTGAAGTTTGGAATTTTCAATGTTTTTGGAACCTATTTTGGACGGGAAGAAAAATGTGTGTGTACTTTGCAAAGCATCTCCACAATTAAGACATGCTATTTATTTAGTATATACATGTATATTATATAGAGATGCCCTGAAATCAAAGAAAACTGAATTAAGTCTGTCTGGCATCCTGTTATAAGGCGGTACAATCAAAACCCACAATTTTTCCAACATGCAATTGCGTCAGTTGTTAACAACTAAGTCACCAGTTCTGTCCATTTCGATAAAAACGTCAACGATTGAATATCGGCTCCACGCTCTGCTTTGTAGACACAGGCAGCTTTAATTATGGACATGATCCAGTAGGTCTAAGTTACTACTCTCTCGGTGTTCCTTTCCCGAAAGAGCGATTCTTGGCCTCTATTATCATTTAACTGAGATCAAAGTGCAGGATTAGTACCATTTTTCCCCTTTAAGTGACATAAATGTTGACCTGGGAGAATCCTCGCCAACATTGCCAGAAATCATCACGCTAGTAATGTTCAATTAGGTGGGCTATTTGTTCTCCTCCGCAGGACCAAATGACGGTGGGAGGTTAAGGCGAGACAGAGGGCATTGCCATCACTTTGGTATCACCACCCTAAAATGGAATGACCTGGCCATCAGATTATTGCAAAGAAACGCGTTTGGAGTCATAACTCATCCCAGCATGCCATGTTTCATCCCGGAAGAGCTTTTACCCTTTCCGATAGCCCTTCCCAAAGATTGGGACATTACCATAATATGAATACAGCGTCTGGAAAAAAAGACCTTTTCTAAATTAACATAATTGACTGACGGGCAATAAAACTCTTGCGTAATGGTTAATGGAAGGTTAATGTTCAAGTCAGGAGATAAGGTGTGGGGCTTAAAACACATTTATTGATTCTGTATCACAGCAGTTAATTTTCCACATGATTAGCGATAAATGCTTTTCCGCACATTTCCGCCTGTATTTCATCTTAGCGCTCAGTGTGCCGCCGCGTTTGCCCTCCTTCGTCCACCATTGGGATCGTTACGAAGGCAGTCGAGACAAAGAAAATCAAGTTGTCAGAAATCCCATTACATCAAGATTGCGGCGCTGGGTTGGTTTGTAAAAAGAATTGAAATGAATTATGCAGTACAATGGTACCTCGACATACGATCTTATTCCGTTCTGGGACTGAGCTCGTATGTCGAGCTTTTCGTAACACGAGCGGACGTTTCCCATTGAAATGAACTAAAAACAAATTAATTTGTTCCAACCCTCTGAAAAAACACCAAAAACAGGATATTGGATTGGAAAAAGTTTTATTTCTTCTAATTCGCCATTTATTAACAAAGTAACACAACTAGTGGTTTAATAGTAATAAAATGTGTTTAATAGAAGTAAAATTAGACGCATTTTGCGGAGGGTAGAGACAGCGATATCGGCCTGTCAGTGTTGTGTGCACCAGTATACTTCATTACCCAGAAAGCCCTCTTTTTGCCCGCGCATGCGCGTTGTGCGTTTCCTGGTCGAAACTCGTCTGAATAAATCATTCAGTCCTCATAGATATAGTAGTTATACATGAAAGGGATGCGGCAAAAAAAGACAGTGTGCTACAATGATAAACAGCCTCTCATGTCATGGCCACCTGGCTTGGTCGCATCTCGAAATTTTGATCGTATCGCGGGCGAATTATTCGATCGAAATTTTCGTCGTACCACGAGCTGATCGTAGGTCGAGGTACCAATGTATATTCCATTTAATTCTACACAAATCGTTATAATAGAACAAATAGGACAAATATGGATATGTTTGTACCACTGGTTTCAAAAAATGTCAATATCAAATTGAAACAAAGCACGTGGAATAACTTTTTGCATCTGCATTGGTTTTGCTAGACAGTTTCATCTTACTTTTTCAATTGTAGGGTGCAGGCTTTTACCATATTGACGTAAAGAAGAAGAAAAAAAGAAAGGCCAGTCAAAGCTTTGAAAAGAAAGAAAACAACAATTTTCAAAACATTCTTCCTCTTTTTTGGAGAAGTTGTTGAATATGTGAGGCGCAAAAATAGCGAGTAAGTGGGAGCATCACATTGAGTTAAAATAAAGTGACTGCAATGTTTTCAGTGAGAAGTGATCTTTTGTGAATGGGAACATTATCCCAATTTGAAAGAGTATCCTTCATGAAATCTTGATTGCTATTCTCGCAAGAATGCAAACAATGTTAGAAATCTTTTAGGATGCTCATTTGTACTTGAGAAATGGCGGAGATGCGCACCATTCATTAATGATAAAGAGTCCATGTCATGGAGAATGTCTTTTTTTTTGGAAACCAGCGCAAACATGGACAAAAAGCAGTGCCATCCTTTCAGGAAGATTAAAAGAAAGATAGATGCCTTATTATTGAGTGCTCCAATTTGCAATACAAAAAAAGGTAGGTAGGTAGGTAAGTGTCTCCGAAGAGGTCTGGCTGGAGTCTCCAAATAACCTCTTGCCCTAACACAAAGCAGTGCTTTCAACCTCTCTCAGGAGTAACCTACAGTATACATACAGATGGCTTTTTCTGCATGCTAATTTGGTGGATGCACAAATCAAAGCGCTGAGACTTAAATGTCACATCTCCCTCACTGTTCTTTTCCTCAGAAGCAGAAAGAGTGACACCAGTGCTTATTAGAAAAAGAAGAGAGAAAATCATTGAGTAGAAAACACAAAGATGGATTCTTTGCATTTTTTTCTGACTAATGCATTAACGTAAAAGGACAAATTCTACCAGAGGCTTGGGGGAAAACGGTCATTCTTTTTCTAAATGCCAAGAAAAATGGGACATAAAGATGTTCAGTGTGATTTTGAGAAGCTGGATGTATATGCTATGGTTAAAATGACATGTTGCTATCAAGTGGCAGAGTTATTATAACACATTATTATAACAGAATTGACAGCTAAAATGTGCATGTTTTTGTTGGGTCAATTTTCCACACTTTTTTCATGTCTGGTTGTCTTAAAAATAATTTTGGACCATGAAGCGACGTTCATCAGGATGCTGGGTAAAGCCCACTTATGCCAACAAATGCACTTTTTGGGGGGTGGCTAATTTTGGGCTTGTTACCTAGTCCCTGTCTCATCTTGGTCACCTCATTTTATATATTTTATTTTATTTTTTTACATATTTTCTCATCATTTCTCTTCTCGCTCCTGTCATCTTTCCAGGTGGAGTCTGTTATCTCATCTTTGTTAATTGTCTGTCTATGTTAGCTCGTTGTCACCTTTGTCATATTTCTTAGTGATTATTTGCTTTCTTTGTGACAATTACTAATCTAGTGAATTAATGCATTATGTTTAATACAAAATATACATATTTATACATGACCCTTCATGGAGAAATACATGAATGACTATATAACTCCATTTTCCATTCCGCTTATCCTCAAAGATCACAGGGGTGCTGGAGCCCATGTTCAATATGTACGGATATATAAAATGTGCTGTTTTTTTTCTTTTATTTTTTTATGATTGATTGATTTATCTTTCAACCTGAGCTCTGACCTCTCTCCACTGAACAATACAGTCAATCACTTTTTGTGATGAGCTGTCTCCTGAAATCACTCCCATTGAAGCAGGTCTAGTCGAACCGGATATCACAGATTAGAAGTCAAGAATCTGTCTGGGATGTGATGTGATGAGCAACTCAAATAAAAAAATGCCAGACACTCACTTGCATGCATGAGAAGAGCTTCAGGTCAAAACATTGACATTTGTCGCTCACGCACTGAATTAAAATCAAGTCCGGCTTATCCGTAAAATACCTGGATATGTCTTGGCGAAAATGGTAGTGATTCCAAATACACATTATGCACGAAGGCCCGTGATTCCCAGTTATGTTATTACAAGGCAATCCTCAGGAAGCATCTTAGGAGGACACATTTCACCGGAGTGCAACTACTGCAGTTACTATTACACATTACTTGCACGAGTGACTGAGATGAAATAATTGCACCCTCCACATGACATTCATCACTTATTAGGAAGCCCAAGATGTCATGTTTGTCTCAAAATTATATATTTGAGCGTTTCTGACTGGGGTAATTTATGTATTACTGTATACACTGAAATCTGATGAGGACTCCTAAAAGCATTGCATATCTCTCTGTCTGCTCTCTCCTCCCCTTTAATTTGAATTCTTCTCCTTCGCAGTTTCCTGCATTTTCTGCTCAACGCCGCCATCAATTTTCTCCAAATTACAGTAATGGTTGGATGGAATTGGTCACATCATTGACAGACGGCTTTTAACTCTGAATCCAACAGCAAAAGGAAAAATGTCGGTAGTATTTTAATTCATACTTTACTAGTAGACAGTTTTCTGCACTTTTATGGGCAATTTGGGTGTGTCCAGAAAATATTTGTTAACGCTCGGTGCTTTCCCGAACAGCACCAGATTGGACGGCTGGTGCAACAAAACTCCCACAGCTGGTACACCTACTTTTTCATCAGTCGTTCTGTATTGGTACTTCTACAACTGATCTTTGTCTACTGAGTTGGATTGCATGGACTGAAGTACTGAAAAATTGACATTTAATTACCTTGATGCCAGACTATTGTATTGACCATAAATGCGAGAAAATAACTCCGTCTTTGTCATAAGGGCCCGCTGCCTTATCCTTTATGAAAATCATTAGTTCAAGTATTCAATTAGGACAGGGGTGTCAAACATAGAGCGCACGGGCCAGATGTGGGCCACTAGGTGGTCTGATCCGACTGGCGGGGTTTCATTCATACTGTACAAACAGAATAGTATTATTTTTTAATTGTTATTTTCCTATCCACAGTCACATTTGTTCTTTTAACCCCTGCAGTCAAAATGGTGCCATTAATGAGTTATCAAGGAACCTTAAAATGCCTTGAAACCAAAAGAAATTAACGTGTTAATGCCCCCAAAAAACAAAAGTACACAACCAACAAACAGGAAGCAGGCCAGAAATTCCCCCAAATTCAATAGGAAATCATCCCATTTTTTTACAAAAACATGCAAGTACCCTAAAATGAGAAGGGAGTAACGCCAAATTAACCCATTGCCTGCCACTGACAAGGATAGATGTCCCTTTCAGTTAAACTGGCAGTGGAGGCTCATCTTTCAGTGCCATTGACATCACTATATGTCCAATCCATCTTTACTGAAATGGTCAGATGAACATCCAGCGGCCAGTAAGTAAACTGTTTTGGCCATAAATAAACTGGGCAGCCCACACGACACCTATTTGGCACAAACCCTAACCAATCAAACCTCTGATTCAGGACATCCAAAATGTGAGCAAGTGACACCTCAGGGAAATTTAAGGATTAATATATTTGGCATTTGTGGAGCACACGGAGAAAAATGTTGCAGGAACTCAGTAACTTTCCGTGTAAAATAAAACACGTCAGGTTGACGGTTAGTTTACAAACAGATAAATAATTGTAAAAAGTTCATAAGCAAACAAGGAGAGGTTCAAGCAGAGGTAAACTGGCTTGAACGCGACACACTACCAAAATTAATCTACAACACGACAAACAAAAACAAATTAAAACACGTAACATGTGGTTCCGTATGTATATATATGTGAGTAATTGCATGTTTGGACATGTTGGAGTCGGTCTGCAGCTGCATCTCTTGCAACCAATTAGCACTTAAGCCGGTTTTGGAGTCCGCCACTCTGTCCCGATCGTCAATGCTTATCATTGAGCTTGCTGCATCAAGCCATTTAGATAATTAGACTTTATATTGGCTAATATTTACCCAGCCACATCCTGTATTCAATTATTACCCTGCTTGTTCCTTGTGCAGCTGCCTCAAACTCTTTTGTTTTGGGAACATCCTGAATCTAAATTCCTATTGTCAGAGTTGAAATATGGAAGATCTCTGACCATAGATTTCATGGAAAAAAATGGAGTGAGGGATTTCATGGCCTTTGCAAAGACAAGGCACCTTATCAAGATTTTTTTAAATGTTATTAGATGAGTCTTTCTTATGCACTTTTCTATATTTCACACTACTTTCGAAATCCGTCTTTGGTCACACTCGTTCTGGACTTTTGTACTGGTTTTTGCAATTGGTTAATTACATTTTCAAATGATGACCATTTGTGTCAGTGAAACCACTTAGTTGATGGTTCAATAGTAAATATCACAATAAAACAATTAATTTTGATATTTTCTTTAAGACCGAATCCATAAAGGTAGTACGTTATGGTCATATTTGTTCTACTCCTTAAGAAAAAGAAAAAGAAAAGAAACTCGCAAGGTGTACAATACATGCAAATGATTTGGTTATTATGGCCTTTTTGTCTCCTGAATTTTGCTCAAATGATTTGAGAAAAAAAAGAAGAAGAAAAAGAATAACCCCAATTTAACAGTCTACACTGTTTACAGTTTGGTCAAAACACTTGCCTCATGCTCTATGTTTTATACTACCAGAATAATTATTTCAGTAATTCTCAGATGAGGCAATGTTGTAGTCATTATCATCAATGTTTGTACCAGCATATTTCCAAAGGGCGACATGTAAAATCTGCTGATAATGACTGGTTCAAGCAATCTGGGATGCTTTTATGTAAATGCCTATCCCTAAAATGTGACCTGGAAACAAAGGCAACTTTGTGGTGGGTGCGCAGTTAAATGCATTAGTGGATCAATTAAACACTAGCCTGCCTTAATAAACAGCCTCAGCTTGAGTTGCTATAGTAACTGGCTTGCAAATGCTTTGGAAATTTTCAAAAAAACGGAATGCAAATTACATCTCTAGTTGGAGTCGCTTTGAATGAATTGTCACTAAAACGATAGAAGTCATTTTTAAAAAAATTGACTGACAACAACTTTGGCCAGAAAAAAATAAAAAATACATCAGAGATATTATTTTACTCATTTTACATCAGTTCATGAGCATCAGCGATTATATATGATGATTGATTGTTGATTACCAGAAGATATCTATGAGTTCCCTTTAAAAGTAGAAATGTGTGAAAATGGTTACCCAAAGTATTTAAGCATGCAAATGGGAAATTTCCTTGATGCCTTTTAATGAAGAAAATAATCTTAAAAAACCCAAATAAATTACATTGCTGATGCCCACACCAATTTGTGATCTCTTTCAAACACATTGATAGACTTGAGCTCAGGCGTATGTAAGATATTTGCATTTTATTGACGAAAATAGTACTGATATTAATAAAATGTCCTTACCCAAATGTAGCCCTTAGGCAATGATTTATCAATCTATGTTAATAGTGGACCAGACATCTAAAGCACACCTCACAAACTACTGATTTGAAAGCGGTTTCCTGACAACAACAATAATAATAATAAAAATGATAAAAATAATAATAATAAAAACAAAAATCATAATAAAAATGATAATAATAATAAAAACACAAATAATAATAATAATAATAAAAACACAAATAATAAAAATAATACAAATAATAATGATAAGGATAATAATGACTACAATTTTTGGGGAAATGTGCAAAATAGCCCTGTAAGAAAGAACAACATATAGGACCCGATTAAATGACAGTTTTCTAAAGATAGCAATTCACCACCGGCCGTGTTGTTTGCCTATTTTGTCCTTGACTTCATAAATTTACCACAACTGTTCATTATTAAGAGAGTAAAAGTGGCACCTAAAGTTCTGTAGTCTTCATTAGTAGGTCACCTAATCTCCGCATTTTACTCACTGGCTCACACTATTCTGGATCAATTACACAATGATACTGCTCGATCACAAATGGCTGAATGGACACGCACCTCCGTACCTATAAGAACTCATCACACCACAATCCTGCACCCGTGCAGTGTTGCAGGACTTGAACAAAGCAACGTAGTGTTCAAACCAGCTGACTGGAAGAGAGAGAGAGACAGAGAGAGCCCTATCGGGGCGGCTTATTTGGCTTGCCTACTCCAAATGTGGCGAAGGGCATAAGTATGCTAATTGTAATGATAAGTTCCCTGTAATTTTGTCCCTGAGGATGAGATAATTTTCTCAAACACTGCACCCTTCAGATAATTCTGCGGCTAGAGTGTCTCATCTCAGCCTAAGGACAAGGGTCGTTAAGTGTCGTAGTAGGAATCCGCCTGTACAGATACACCGAAGCCCTCCATCCCTTCTTCTCCCCCCCTCCAACCACTCTCCACCATTACTTCTCCCACGTAATTTACGCCATTTTATTTTTGGGGCCTTTATCAAGAAGAGATTCAACAGCGAAGCCTGCCCGAGTACAGCATATGACAACAACTTTTCCATCAACTTTTCAAGATACTATGCCATTGCCACTAAAAGGCCTTCACAACAAAGAGGAAGAAAAAAAAAGAGCAGATACTGTTGCTGCCGTGAGTGCAATCAATTCATAAAGAAAATCAATGGAGTTTTTTTTTCCAGCGGGCAGGGAGTATTTATTGCTCACCTCAAGGCGGAGGAGTGGATTGCTGAGCATAGTGCTAGAGGCCCAAATGGATTTTCAACGACAACCCTAAAACCTTTTAAACCTCTGTTCTGCTGAACAGCAGTTAGAGGTTGCCATGCCAACTCCATCTAGAGGGACATTTCAGCTGCATCAGAGAAAAAGCATGCACAGATGACTCCAACCATTTGTCTGAAAAGATTCACCAAGCGCCCTGCTTGTTAGAAAGCTGCAATCAGAAGAGGGAGATATGTATGCTACCATGCAGTCTTCATTGTGTATCTCTCCGCGGTTTCGTGCACTCGTAAAAAGGAGAAGATATAGTCACACAAATGCGACCCTTCCTTTCAAATATGTTCTTCTGCCCCTTAAATCATACACATCTTTTTTGTTGGGTGTCTTGGGGGAGCAAGAAGCATCTGGTCATCACAAAGAGGAATGTGAGCAGTTGCTTAAAAGTAGTTTGACTCAGCCTCACTTCGAGATGTGTAAAGTTTAAAAACACACTAACACTATTTTTCAAAATGGTCAATAGCTTTCTCTTTTCTACATAACATGAGAATTTCATTTGCTCATGTCTTTGGCCCTGGGCGACTCTAATCTTGGTAGCCAGCCTATTCAAATCCACTTCCTCCTTTCAACGTCTTCTTTC
The DNA here is from genome assembly GCF_051989625.1 of Stigmatopora argus. NCBI lineage: Eukaryota > Metazoa > Chordata > Actinopteri > Syngnathiformes > Syngnathidae > Stigmatopora > Stigmatopora argus. Next base: position 7,385,562 of record NC_135391.1, on the reverse strand, counting down.
AGTGTTGACGTTGGACATTTTTTCTAATCAAGCCTTTGTTCAAACTCTGGTCCGTTTTGAAATTGTCATCTGTGAGCTCCATAGATTTGCTTCACATGTTTTTCAGCACATCGTTAAGGTCCAGTTGACAGCTAATAGACGTTCATTCGTCAACCTGATTAGATGCTATATTTGCATTGTGTAACAGCTTTGGATTCCTGAAGTATTTTTGGTCTCTTGGCTGGAATCAAGATCACTTCCTGGAATGGTGACACAGGAAGAGAAACTACAACACAATTTGCGTGGAAACTGGCATGTTTTGAATTGTTGGCATTTGAAATTGACCTGGCTTTGCAAGCCACTTGGGTTTAGTATGGAGTTTTTCCCAATGGTCGGTCAGTGGTAGAGTTTGCTCAGGGGGTGTCATCATTAATCATTGATTTGAACTTCTCTTCATGTTTTCACTATTATTATTATTTGATTATTTTGTTTCATGTTTAACATTTTAATGTCATTTTTGTGTCGGTGAAGCCCTTTGGGATCATTTGATGATTTACAGATTTATAAATGAACCTGACTCCACTCTTGATCTGTTATATTTCCAATTCTTTGGAATGCATCATCGATGTAATAAATGAATTGTAGCCATAGTTATTTTTTTCAGTTATTGATATTTAGGTGTTTATTGACAATGTTAATGGATAATTCTTTCCCAATATTTTCCCATTTCACTATTTATTTTCATGAACTGTTTTATTTACGGACTATAAATGTGTGTTTCTATCTTATTAAGTACTCATTTGCTACTACTGCAAAAATCAGTTTACCATTTTGCTTTTCTGACATTGAAATTGTAAGGTAATTATTAGTAGGTGAGAGCAGGGGTGGAGCTTAGAAGTGCTCTGGCAGCTCTTTGGGCTGCCCGGTGCGAAGGCGTAAAAGGGGCGTGATTGGGCGAAGGGAGAGTCCAAAATAAACGAGATGAGGCGTGGAGCTTTAATGTAGCATTTACGTGTTCAAAAAATTATGCCACACTCAACCTCTTAACCGGCTGCTTGTCTGGCGGTGTCCATGTTGTCATAATTTGTTTGAAAATGATTATAATTTGCAATGGTCATTTTATTAGAAAGCTCATTCAATTAGAAGCTCACACTCACTGTCAGGCGCCTTTCCTCGAGGAAGGAAAACTTTTTTGAGCGCCACTGTTATGGGCTTGCAATCTTGTAAGGGAGGTCATTAGCAACATAAAGGAGAGAAACTCAAGATCCAAGTTCCGGCATAGAAAATAAAAGCCAACTTTGGGTAAAAGAGGAAATTTGAGGCCCTAATCTGTTGGACTTTTTGTTGCCGATCAGGGATATGCCTCTGCTGGCACTTTAGCTCGGGCAGAATACAGTAAACACACACCGAGAGCGAGGCTAGGCCATTGAGTCTCCCTCATCCTTGGGCTTAACACGACACTTAAGTGCTACTACAACGGGAGAAAGAAAAGGCAAGACTGCACACATTACAAACTGCCTCTATTCTCTGTTCCCGGCTGAAATGTCAGCGCCATTCTTTCTGTGCAGAGGCAAGGGGTAGGGTGAAGGTGAGCCAGACAAAAGAACACCGAGTCAATGATTTCTTGCTTTCATTCTAAGCACTTTTATTCGGCTGGAGAAGTAATCATGGATCTAAACATTTACAGAATTGTAAAATTCTAGAAGCTCCTCGTGGTGTTTTTTTTTGCATCATAACCACAAGACAAGGCGCGTACGTTAATAAAGGAGTCGATCCAAACAAACCAAAAAAACGGAGAAGACAGCATGAGCAAAATTGATCTTCTAAATCAGATAATGTGCATAATACACAAATAATAACATTAATATAATGGTTCAGCCATCACCCGTCTCACTTATCCGTCATATTCGGTACAGTCTCAGTGCAATTACGGTAATTGTTGGTCAATAACCTGATGATAAGCCGCCTCTAGTAAAATGTTCAACAAAACTATTTGTTCGTGAATAGGCCTCACTGGGCTAAAACCTACATGTGTCCATGTTGTATCGAGGAATATTTGGAGTCCGCACGGATGTGTTACTTTCTGCAGGCTTCTCATACAACAATGTAGAATAAAAGGAGAGAGGACTTGCGAAAGGGACTGCACCCAGTCAATTCCAGACAATAGGCTCACAATGTCAAGACGGGAGAGCTTTTTTTTTCTAGCAACCCCTTAGGATGCTTACACAAAAAAGTGAAACAAATCCTGTGGAGGCAACAAAGCTCCAATCTTTCTCAAGCAATCCAGCTTGAGCCCTTTCCGCTCTTCGATTGCAGCACCACACTTTGTAATGGCTTATATTGATAACTATAGTATATACCTGGTTTGCTGTTAGTAGCCAATCAACTCATTGCTTTATTCATAGGGCTGAGGAAAAGCATCTTGTCTCTACCACTTCAAATTATCTCAAAAATTGAACTTGGCATTAAGAAGATGAATTTAAAAAAACAGAAATATGTCATTTCCACATTGAGCAATGCCAAATCATATAAGAAAAATGGACAACCCCCAAATAAATGCAACCCAACGTGCTAAATAATTGGAAAATGACAAATTTCATATTCCATCACATGCAGGAATTAATGAATTTAAAAAGCTTTTCTGAAGCATTAAGCATAAAGACAAGATATGCTTTTTATTGTGATTGCTTTTTGAACACTGCGCCAATGAGCAACAACAACATAAAAAAATGATTAATAATAATAAATACAATAGCCGGGAGCCCACATATATTCAGAGTTGTCAGGCACTCTCGTGATTGGGGCCGAGCTTTGTTTAATTAATTTCAGGCTTGATGGAATGACTGGGGCTTACGCCTGTGTCACCGGGCTGTCACATCCGCCCTTTAAGCCTCAAACTCATTGCCATAATGTGCTCGCAGGAAAACCCTGTCGAGAGTCTAAACAAGTTGGCCTTCGATCTTATCACGGCCACCACCTTCCAGATTTAGACCGAGGTAACAAGACACCAGCGCTGTGGAGATGAGTCGGGGGGGAGTCGCTCTATTGTTATTGATTCATATGAAAAGCAGCGATTGAACTGCAAGTGCTCACAAACAAACAAAACAATTTAGCTGCAACTCATCTCTCAATTGTATCTAAAAGAGTTAGATTTCGATTCATTCATTTTTTCCCATACAGCCTATTCTCACAAGCCTCGCAGGGGTGCTGGAGCTTATCCCAGGCAGACGAACAACAATTCTTGTATTTGTAACATCCAGCAAATATTTGATGTTTGACAAAATCAAAACAAACATGCCAGGTAAAAATGAAATAAAATCCACTCTAATATTCCATGGATTTCTATAAAAAGTAAAAAATAAATGAATAAATTAAAGTCATTGGTAATGTGAAGAAACATTTCAACTGTAGGGTTAAAAAATTAGTTTTACACGAAAATTTTCTGGATTGTGAACTGAACCTGGTTAATAGTAAGCATTAGAAGGCTTTTCCCTCCCACAATGACTCACTCGTATCAAAACCAGGTTCGTAGTTTAACTTGTTAAATGTGGGTGATTAATATGTAGAAAGAAAATGCTAAAAATATGCATTCCATTACATTTGGGAGCATTTGATTCGGGGCAAATAATTTCCGAGAGGGCCTAAAATGATGGTCTTAATGGACTTTTGTACACTTAAAATCTCAGACTAGAAAAGCTAAGACTAATGGATTGCTTCATATGATGCACATTGGGAAAGGGATTGAGAGAGCGTAAGCCCCTGAAGTACCCTGCAGACTCCCAAATAAATACATAACGTTCACTTCTCAATCTTACGAGATAAATATGATTTTTTCCACCCTCTGGGCAACATTATTCAATCTATAGTTCATTAATGGGGTGGTAATGCCATTGTAATGTACTTGCAGAATTTGGATTTCTTTCGCTGGTACTCCATGAGTGAAATTGAATGTGCAGATTTACCTGATCGGTGAGATCATTCATTACTACTCTGCATATTTAAAACTTTCATAGGATTTTAAAAAAACAAGAAAACAACTTTTTTTAAATGTCTGACTCCTTTTCTTTCACAATCCAAAATTTGGGATTACAAATTCGTTTTCAGTAAAAAAAATCCCTTTTTACAACTACAATTTTCATTTTACAACTTTTTTTTGGCAAATTTTGATCAATAAAGATATCCACAAGTTAACATTCTGTCCAGGCTGCACCCCATCTCTCACCCGAAATAAAGCGGGACAGAGTGCTGCATACCTATGACCCCAGGGACTATAAAACTAAATGGATGCATAATACTAATTTAACATATCCTCCACGATTCAAGCAAAAGACGAACTGATTAAAATTCTAATGGGAGTGGCGTAACACTAAAAGTCCAACCAATGGTCTTCATGCGGCGATTCCAAAAAGTGTGTGGCATACTCACAGACAATAATAACCGCTCACTGAACACTGATAAAAATATCACGGAATCAGCAGGGCAGCTTTATTTTCTTGACTACAAAGACGTGACTATAATTGCCCTCCCACAGTTGTCAAGGATAATGTTATTATATGTGAATCGATATTGCGCTGTGGCTCAGCGGCAACAGAGAAGCACAAGAAAGCATTATCATAAGGAAAGCCCCTGGACAAATCTGATTAGCAGCCATTTGAGAGGGCTGTTCCCAGAAGGACCTGCTGTCACACTCACCCTGCTTAACCCCTTGACTTTCTGGGTTCAAGTCCAATTAACCTTCAGGATGAAGCGAGAGTGTCACCAGCAGTGCAGTCAATAGAAGCCCAATAGTAATCATTTCATTTTCTGGTTCATTAAACACATCCAAGACCCACCTCACTAATCTCAATCAAAGACGGCCATTTGTCATTGGAGACAACCGAGACAACAATCTAACCAGAGAGGCCTCGTCCCGGAGTCCCATCTGTGCCGTGGTCGCTCATCTGGCATCAAATCGTCACTGACAACAAGGCTGCTAAATGTGCTGGTTTGGTTCAAGCAAATGTAGGCAAAGTACGCCAATTATTGACCCGCGGGAACATAACGTTCGTATCGGCTCAGCGGCGCGTATGTCACAAGGTTTGAGCAGAAATGGAATATAAATGTGTTGGGTCGGGGCGATTGAAAAATAATTTGGAATTATGTTAGCAAGTAATTGGCATAATTGTTGGCCATTATTATCTTGTCGTATGTCAAATATGTTCATACTTCTCGCATTCTTATGTACTCGTTCTGTTTTAACACATGAAATTTAGCCCTTAGAATAAAATGCAAATGATTTTTGGGTGGTTCACGCGTCATATCATTTTTCAGTGAGAAGCAACTCTGCTTTCAATGATGTGGCTCTCAAATATTGGGAAAAGATTGAACTACAATTGCAGTGCAGATCCATGTCAAAAGAATAACAGCTTCCATACCAGCACTAAAAATCAATTTTCCAATAAAAATATAGATATTTCTGAATATCTATATTACTGAAGCATATCATTGACATGCATTAAGTTGAAAGTGAACTATTGAGGTCTTAAACACAGTAAATCAACAAAGTTTGGGCTATTGCTAAGTTAAGTTAAGTCTGCCTGTGTCAGTGTGTACTGCATTAGCACAGCAGCACACTCTTCAGGAAGTCAATCACTTATTAATCAATGCCAAAACATAAATGGAGTTATGTGGGAAGCTGCACAAACAGCCAGGAAGTGCTTTGTGGCGTTTATAAAGCATCAAGGTGAAAATAAGCCATTAATGATGGTCCTACTGAGGCTAGACAGAAATCTTTGGTGGAGTTCTTATGTCTGGCTGTCTTTCCATCCACCCATCTGGAGGTCGGACTTATTCAATGAGTGTCTTTTCAAATTAACATAAAACAAATATACTCATAGAAAAATGCAACTTATTCTATGAATGGCAACAAATGGCTGGGTTTACTGTGCATATTTCTATTCATAGCAAAGCAATATTTTTTTTCTGTCTGTCGCTAGAAGAAGTAAAATACATATTTGTATTTAAACATTTTGGGGCACATGAACTGATATTTGGATAACTTCCTGCAGTAACCCTAATTATCCCCTTGGCACATCAGGGTGCCACAGTACCTGTTGAAAGTTTTATAAATTATTATTTATTTTACAGTCTCATCTCATTCCATTTTCTGAACCGCTTTATTCTCACTAGGGTTGCAGGGGGTGCTGGAGCCTATCCCAGCTGACATCAGGCCAGAGGCAGGGGACACCCTGAATTGGTAGCCAGACAATCGCAGGTCACGTTTCAGTCCAATTAGTAATTGAAATATTTCTGGTTTACATTCTTTAAAAAACTGGTGATGATTTAGTTAGAAATATATTACATTACATTGCACTGTTAATTAAAATGGCATCAGAACTTTGCTCCGACGTGCAAAAGCTTCCATTGCAAGTCCTCTCTCCACTGATATTGTCATACTACAGCACGGACACAAGATTCCGTGTTTGAAAAATGGCAGGTGTGTCAAGAGTGAAGATAAGCCTCTCCTCATATTTTATACGTGACTTGTCACAAAGAATCGTTAGGCCCTTCTCAGCAACTCTGGAATTCATATTAAAGTGTCATTTTTCACTAAGGGACATTTTAACCAACCCCTATGTATTAAAAATAATAATAATGGAGACCCTTGGGTTAACAATAAGACAGTGAAAAAGAATGTTTTTTGCAGTTTATGCCGCCAGACTTTTACTGCAGCTACATCCATAAGTAATGGACAGATCAACAGTCTCATAGAGCATTATGCAAATAGGGCGGCACGACCACCATCAGACTGCAAGGTCACAAAGTCAATACAGAGGCTTCCTGGGTGTTAACAATGTTGTGCCGAGAAAGTGAGAGGAAGATGAAGCGGCTTTGTTGTGCCACATGGCTGGTAGGCTGAATATGGGCCATGAGAGAGTCGTTCACCCTGTTGTTCCAATGACATGCGCCCGCCTCCATTTGTGTACGCTTAGCAGCAACCCCCACTTGCTACTGACAGATGTATCTTTATTCAAGGATTTGTTCCACTTTTTCTGTTTGAACAGGATTAGGATTATTTAGACAGGATTAATGTTGTTATTTTTTTATGGATAATGTCAAAGGGGGCGTGGGTGCAATGACGGCCTGTGTGAATTTTTCTTTGAGCTGTTTGTTTGACATTTTGTCTGCCAGCAGTGGCCATGTTTCTCTCTTGTTATGCATCTGGAGGGAATAAAGTTTTACACCGTTGTTTGCTCAAGTGGAAGATTTTTTTTCGGGGGTGCGTTGAATTGAAAAAGGACACTTGTTTTGAATAAGACAAATATCCCCAAGATAAAATTATATTCTGACAATTTGTGTGTATGTATTCATTGCACAGTGTAATGTTCTACGCTATTTTACTAAATTGCTGGATTGTGTTCAAAACAAATGGGCTACTTCCCTGTAACATGCCTGAGCATTAAAAACCAGAACAGTAAGTGATCACCATTTGTTGGACTAACAATAGCTGCATTATTGACAGGTTGCATGTCAAACACTTACTTAAACAAGAAATGACTGACAATCCCTGCTAATGAGCCGCCACCAGTAATTTGGGCTCAAGACCTTCGTGTGTGTTCTACACGCGTACCATCAAACAGACGTTTCAGGCCATCCCAACATTCATCAATAATCAACAGCAGTCAGTTACCCCGCCGTGACTAAAAGCAAACGTAGCTTTTTGTGACTGCTGATGTCGTAAAACGACAGTTGGGTTAAGAAAGGCCTTTGCAAGTTGCAAATAATTGCCCACAATTTTCATTTCCATCTGAATGGTGACATAAATTGAAGAAAAAACAAGCACTTTGTCTTGTAAAGTAAGCACATTGAGAAAAAGTAAATGAAAAGCAACAACCCAGCTTTCAATATGGCATTGTTGTACAATATGTTCCAAAGAAATTGTACAATACTTTTTGAGACACCCTTTCCTTAGTTTAATGCAAACATTTGTAACTTTTTTCAGAAGAGCTCAGAGGAAAATGTAAAAAAAAAATGCCAAAATGTGCTGTGGCTTATGTTTTATTTTATGTCCTAAATGTACTCAAGCTGTAGCAGATTTTCATTGGTCTACTAGTGTTCTGTGTTCTAACATACAGAGCTAATAAAGATGATTCCAACAAAAATAAATGTGCCCTTTAAGTTTGTTAGTTTTAGCATCACTCTTGCACATCGACTTATATTCGTTTTATTCTTTACTTATAATTTTGTTGTGGCATTTTTCTTTCAATCTAAACGCAAACATTCGTCATACATCGACATTGAAGGAACTACCCAAAACAGTGTGTGTGGTGTCAGCTTTCCTTTGCTCACCAAGACGGCAGGGTATCTGTTTTAACAGGCCTTCAGTCGGCAAAGGGACAGCTCTTGTCCCCAAACTTCCTCTGCTCAGGGCTCCTTCCTTTTCCATCATCACAGCTGTGGGGACTTGTGGTAGGGGGGTGAGGCCCGTTCCATTCTGTCTGGGAATATATAAACAGCTTTATCAGGTGCACAACCTGTGCTTGACAAGTGAACTATTGGCTGGTGAGAGACATTTCCTCACAACGACTAAAATAGTAAGACTAGCAACACCGATACAAAAAATAAAAAGTACTTCAAAAAGCCTGTTAAATTTGGGCAAAAAATTTATTCATCTATTTCTGAGATGTCCAGTGTGGAAGTCTAGTGTAATATTAGTGGAATACCACCAATATGTAGCAGTGTATCAAACTGAAGGGGAATAAATAGTTCCTTCACCCACATTTTTTATGATAAGGCAGGTACGGTTCTTTGTTCAGTGTTGTCTCGGGAGGCCACAGCTTGTTTATGCATTCATTGTGGAGGATAAATTCTTTCCCAACAAAAAAAACAAGTAAAAAAGGAAATAATCTGTGGTAGGCCCACAAATTTACTGGTTGCATCAGTAGATATAATACTGGTTTGCACTGTGTCCAACTTGTGACTGTTTTTGTAGGCAATCAGGATGCCATGCCTGCAAGGTATACTGCATCAATACAGGCAATTTATTGGATTTCTTGAGATGTGCATGAGCAGTGGCTGAATGTGAGAGAGAACACACTTCACATAACCCCAAATTTAAAGAGTACAGACTTTGGTGCCCATTTGTATTCTCAAATATTAACTTTGAAGTGAAAGCTGACATAAAAGCCATTCATTTGTCAGTCGAAACATCACTCCGATGTGGTGGTCAGACAGTAAAAGCATTGTGTTGTAGTGATCCGTAATACCGTGAGTGGCCGGCGTTGACTTACGTAAGTTCAAGGACTTTATTGATAGGGTGGTCTTAATCAAAGTCTGTCGTCCCCAGCACTTCAGGTGATTAAATAAGTTGGACCGAGCTGACATCAATCTGTACCTTTTCCATTGCTGTTCAATCACACCACACCAAAACCAACTAAATACCTGCATATCCATCCATCCATTCATTGACTGTACTGCTTAGCCACACTAGGGACACAAAAGTGATGGAGGTGGCGCAAACTCCGCATCGCAAGGCTGCCACTGCCTCTATTTGAAGCCATTACTTCTGAACAGCCAATGGATGTGCTAACCATGCTGCCCCCAAAACATTCCCTTTGCTTCAAAAGGCGCTTTAACCACACCAATAACAATAATTTTTCAAATCTGTTATGCACCATCACCAGACCAAATATAATCACCAATGTTGAAAAGCAAAAAAAAAAGTATCAGAAGTGTTACAGATTATTTCGGAGCAGATGGCGGTCCAATGTGTAGATGAAGCATGTTTGGATCTGATCGAACACCAAAAGGTGAATACATCAGAAGCTTTTTTTTTTCCCACAACAAGAGCATCAAACCTGCTTTGAAAGATGAGCAGAGATCACTGATGACGAGATGAGATACACATGACATGAGTCTGTGTTGGCTTTTCAACATAAAGCAACAACTTTAAGATTTGATTCGCTCCGAGATAGAATGGAGCACACGATCAATGAGATAAAAGTTGCATGTAATGGCCTGCTTTGCAGTCACATGAAGGTTGCACACCACCTGCAAAAGTTCAAGCGAAAGCTGCTAACTATTTTTTTTACTGCCAAACAGCTGAACTACACGTACGATTCTTCCTCCCTGTATCTCTATAAATGTTAACAAATGGTTACATAATTAACAGAATTCCAATCTATATGTAGCTTTATTCCATCATGCACAGAAAAACCTGAAATGATTTAAAATGAGATTAGAACGCAGATAGATTTTCATGATGTTGTTAATGGTGTCAGTGCCTGATAAAATGGAGTGAATTAAAAAGCTAAAACAACGAGTAGATGTAAAATGAGATTCAGACAAAGACCTTCTCAGTTCACTTAATGGCATTATATGTTACACAGTATAAACCACAAAAAGAGCAGATTGCTGACTTTCTGCTCTATTAATTGATTACTGTTCCAAAGCCAAAAATCCTCTTAATAGCTTTTATGAAGGCACAAAAGAATAGGTGGGTGGTAAAAAAGGTTATATAGTTTCAACATTGATCTGCCTGGGTATTCTAAAATTACCTTTAAAGCTTGGAGGTTATATGTGGAAAAGTAGATTGTCACACAATGTCATTATAGTCGCTATCCATACATACTGTGTGTGCATTTACTCTAAATAGCCACTATTGCATTTTCAGAAATTTCGATACCAGTCTAGCACTAATCCCATTTTTTGGCTCTTGATATCCATTACAGGAGACGTCTATGTGGTATCAAACTATTAATGGTAGTCTGGACCAATACATTTTTCTTTTTTTGGGGAGGGCTATTTTTCTATTTTAAAACTAAATTACTGCATTGTCATACATCTGAAGTAATTGCCATATAGGCTTGGGCAGACACTAACTAAGCCATTTGACAGCATTAGACATGCACAATACCCACCGAAAAATAACTTAACTTTGAGGTTATGCAATTTCCTACAGCTTCTCCAACAAGGATGACACACTGGCACAAAAAAAGGAACATGAGGGCTATATAAGCACAAGGGTTAAGGATGCACAGGTGGTGACACTCAGGTGATTAGATGGAGGCGTGGTTGACAAAGTGTACGCAGAAAAACAGAGGAAGCCACCAAAATAAAACAGGATGTGAGCCAACATAAAGCAATGTCACACAACAGTCTCTATCTGTCTTATGACGGACTGATGACAAAATCAAGGAGAAGTCAAGTAAAGTAATCTTACATATTTACATATATATGTTCATTAACATGAATATAAATATGTTCATTAATAAGCGCTGTCTCTTATCAAATAAATGAATCAATCAATCAAATCTGCCTTTGATGGAAAATAGACCAACAATTGCATTAGATGGTCAGTTAACTGTGACTAGGACTATTTGATCACTCAAAATACAAAAAGTGGGAAATAAAAGGCAAGAAAATACAGAGAGACGCTTAAAAATATTTTTCCTTTCACCTGATAAGTGCATTAATGTAAGCAAGTAAACTATTTGTTTCTTTACTTGCAGACATAACCCAAAGAAGTGCTTCACTCATTCAATATTTTCAAATGAATCAACAAAATCTGCACTCATCAAGTGTCCAAAGCAAAGTACAAATGGTGCTGGGGGTGCTGGAGCCTATCCCAGCCAAGTATGGGCATCACTCATTGACCACCTGAATTGGTGGCCAGCCAATCACAGAGATATTAAATGTATAAGTAATGAAAAATGTGTTTTTTTTCAAGCTCACTTTTGCCACGTGTTTTTCTGCAGAAACTCAATTAACTCAAAGTGAGACATTTAGTTAATTGGCACCTTCTTGCATATTTTCCCATTACCGTTCAGAAATGGATGGAAAGTCACTGCACAGCATGTGCTTTTCATATTAAATATATGCCCACTCCACAGGTGTCTCATCTGTCCTTCCCTCAAGCATTATTATATCAAACATATACAAAGAGTCGCACTCTGTACTTTTGTGCATATATTTGAAGTTCTACACTCTGAGACTTTCAGTATTTCGCCATAAGAAGGATATTTTTATAGTTGAGAAATTTTACGACAATTGTATGTAGCATATTTGCAGAATATCTAGGCATTGTCATGATATCGTTCTTGCGGTCCACAATGCAAGTGGCAAGAAAAATTTTAATTCCAAATTTGTGTCTAATGAAATCGGAATTCATTGACTTTTACATTATGTCCGTCATTCTCTAATATGTGAAAAATATTCAACTGTACATTAGCTTCCAGTGCAGAATTGTGTGTGAGAATCCTATCTGATGAGACATCAAAGAGTCTTTATGAGTTGGATTCAATGATTCTTTCTATCCATATTTCAATGCACTTTTGAGTGAATGTCTCCCTTTCTGCTTGATCCACAGCAGGTACTGTCACTGAAATAGCGAGCTACCAGCATCAAAATATCCACAAGCTGAGGCACAATGGCTAGTATAGCGCTTGAATACTTAAGAGGAGGGAGCAGAGATGGAGGTGGGAGGGTGGGGCGTACTTGAATATCTATTCAAAGCCATTTCTGACATATTCCATGGCCTTGAAGTCTGTACAGCACGCGCAGTGCTCTCTGGGCTTTGTTTACGGATCACGGCTTGTTTACTATGAAGCCCGGCACCAACCCTGAAGAGATGTGGGCCTAAGATGTTTTATCTCTTGTCAAGGCCTGCTTCAATTAAATTAATGGAATCCATTCAGCTCCCCTCTTTCCCGTTCCCTTTCAGGCCTGGCCGCTGAGGATAATACATTAAAAGATCTTAGAATCTTAAGATGGCACATCACGGTTTTAGCCTCAGTCAGCCTTTTTTCTTTCACATATTTGGTTATAGCAGAGTTTCTTCTTTAAAACAAACAGCTCTAGTTGTATTGCAACATTCTGGGGGTTAATATGTAGATATATATGTTAAAAAAAGAAGAAAAACAAGACATTTAGCTATATAGTGTGTATATATATACACACTATATAGCTAAATGTCTTGGAAATTTCAGTGTTAAAATTTGAATTCTTCAAACAATAGTCAAGTTCACAATAAAGATTCAGAATAATGAAAATTGAACATTTTCTTTGCTGTGAAGAACAGTGGGTATGTGCCACATGGGAATTTTTTGTGGTTGTTTATATTGTGTTGTTTATTTAGAGAAAGCGGTGGACAAAGAAAGGGTTTTGTGGGGACAGAGAAAAAGAAAGAACTAACGGAAAAACCAAAAAAAAACATCATTAAATAGACAAGTTAAGGGGTAAAGGGAAAGACACAGTAACAGTAAAATAGGAAGGTCTATGCCTGTCTAAAAATATCTTGTTTATGTTCCTTTTCCTAGCCATTGAATAATACAGCATATTTGGTAGAAATCAACCACAAAATCTTTCATTTTCTTACTTTAAGAAGTCTCTCCAAGCAAAGTCACAAATTTGTCCTTGATCGATATCTATATTCTAAACTAATCATACATGAAAACATCAATTTCAATGAATAATTTTAGTCTCAAACCTTCACCATGATGAGAAAAAAAGAAATACATCTACATCATAAAAAAATTACGACAACAAAAAGGACATAATGCACCACATTTCTGATTTCAGAGTGTTTGTCAATACATGCAAAAGGGACCATACATTTATTCTTAACACATACGTAGGAACGGAAGAGCAGTGAGGAAAAACGGGACAAAAGGCTAAAATTACTAATTGGTTTACTGATCAGTGGTACTTTGTTGGATTGATTTGCAATTAATTCTGGTTTGTGGTGTATAAAAGACAGAAGCTGGCGCCAACCTTGAAGCATGTGATACCTTATACCCACTTAGTGGGTGAAGGGGGAGAACATCAATAAGTTGTTGTGAGTCTAGCACAGGACTTGCACTGATACTGTCTTAATTTGTTGTTGCGGCATGGCAGATTGTCTGAAATCATACATTTTCCGTCCACCTGGAAGTGCAGGTGGATCGTATTTAATTGATCCGCATATGCCATTAGCAGGAGCTTCATATGCACAGAGGAATATATTATACTCCACCGGGATATATAGTGCAGAGAGCAGAATTCCAGAAGTGAATACAACTCTGGGTCTTAAGTTCTCCAACAAAAAACAATAAAAGTCCGGGAAATTTGGAGCTTTTCTTTAGCCTAATAATTACTAGGGCATTAAGTATGACTAAATAGTAATTCGCAGTTTGTATTTAGGGAATTGGAGCAACGATTTAAATGGTAATTATCAATAACCTTCCGGGTGACCAAAAGACCGGGGACCAAAAGATCGGCGACCAAAAGACCGGCGACCAATCGACCGTGTACCTATATATATATATATATATATATATATATATATATATATATATATATATATATATATATATATATGGAGGGGTTGGAGGGATATAGGCGCATCGTAGCAGGGTGTAAGATGCTAGTTGGATAAACGTGGCGGAAAAAAAAATCTGTCGACCTCCATAGACCAATTCACATGATGTAACAGCTGATTAGCGACATACTTCAAGATTGGATGGGAGGCTAATTATTAAGATCTGCGTCTGGATGACTTCTCAAGAAAACTCAAGTACAGCTGCATTGAGATCATGTAAGAAAAAAACGAAACGTCAAGAACCATCACAATTTTTCTTGGAAAGTCGGACTTTAATCTAGCAAGATGTCAAAATGTCGGGAATAGAAAATATGAAGAGTAAAAAAATGCACTTGGGTTTTAAAGAACACCCAAACATCCACCAAGAATGAAAATGCATTGTTGCAGTATTGCACTAGACTCTGCTCATATTCACTCACGCTAGAAAACTAAGGAGAATCGAAGGCTCGTCAATACTACCATCAATGTTATATTTTCATGAAACTGTAAATGAAAGTTGAAAGCCTCCACTCCACTCAATTTCACTGTCCAAATAATTCTAGACATTTTATACTTGAAAGAAAATAGATAATCAGGAAGTGAGAGAAGAGGAGAGAAACTGTTGACCACAGACGCTTCCTGAGTCCAGACTGTAGAGCCTTTTAGCACTACTTGTGTAGTGATCTTGTTACCAAACATGCCACCACAACGTCGCGGGAAACACTGCAGCCTCCCCAGAGATGGCGAGCGAGCAGCTACTCTGACTCCAGCATGGCTGGGAAAAAGATCTGTCTCGGACATCCCCGACCCGTGTCTGAGCAACCTCGCAGCGTAGACTACTCTTCTAAAATGATAGGCATATTTTAATTTGGCTGTAAACAGATCTGATTAGAACATGAAAATCAATGTGATATTGTCTTTGCACATTCAAATGTAATGTGTGTAACTCTGTTCATCATTTGCATGGGCAATTTCTATTCTACATTACATTACCTTTTAGACTGACAATATTTTGCTCTTAATTGCCCATAAAACAATAGATTTTACACAAAAAAATGCACATTTTTGATGCAATGTTAGTGTTTAGTCACTGTTGATAAAATCCAAAATATTCCTCTTATTGTTTTTTTTTGGTAAAAGTTGTCCTTATAAGCATTGAATTTTCCACCAACATAATTTTTTACAAAGAACCTCACTTTTCTATTATTGGCCGCAATACACGTTCTGTCTCTTTTATATATAACTGTTAAGTCAAAACAGTGACATTTAAACTCCAAGGCTGCCATGTCAATAGGTCAGAAGCTTGCCATCATTAGGATTATGGGCACATTTAATGAGCCTAACAATCACATCTGCAATTTAATGACCAGGCGCTTTCCTTTTACCACCTGACTTCACAGAACATCAAGGCTCATTGAAATGTGACATGTAGTGTAATTATTGTTTGCCCCTGAATTTTTACCCCAATATTTAAACTAGCACCATGCAAGGTATTTAAGTCTTGGTTAGCTGTTTGTGAAATATAATGCTGTGTTTGATTGTGCATCTCTTAGAGGATAAGATGTATATGGAATCTAGTGATGCCCCTAAATGTAATTTTAATGTATATGTATGTAGTTATTTTTTTTACTGTGTTTATTGATGTTTGAATTTTGCTTTCATTTTATTCCATTTTATTTTCAGCATGGCAAATGAAAATCTGTTCGGATTTACCTACACTGGATGAATTAAGATTATATTTAAAAAAATAAAATAAAAAGATGTGCAGTATTTTATGGAATGATTTTACATCAGTCTGCATCCAACCCTGACAAACCTCTGTTGGCTGGTTGCTAGGAGCACAAAAGCCCCTCATCATCATTTGGAGCACTATAGAATTGTGCCTTCTCCTATGATGACATATAATTACACTATAATTGGGAACTGTTAAAATGGATCTATGTATGTGTGTATCTGTGACATTACATGATATTTTGACATTTCACTCCAAAAAAATCCATCTTTTCAGATGATAAGATGATATGTTCATCAAAGCTAGAATGAAACAGCTTTATTTCAAGAAAAAATACAAATAAAAAAAGGACAGAGACATCCAATACCACGCGCATGCTGGCATCAATACGTCTGATCCAAGGCTATTATTTTCTATTCTAGGCATCTGTTGGGAAAATTACATCATTTTGTGTCATTGCACCTTGTCCAATGGCATCTTGGATTGCTTTGAAGGAACGGGGGCTTTAGATGCAGGTAAATGAAAAAATTGCAATACTTTTCTATCATTTTGTCTGGATATTTTGAGGCAAATTAGATGAAGGGCTGTCTGCTGTGCTTGCAAAACAATGATCTGGATTCATTGCAAAGAGCAGATGGACCTCTTCAGAAGATCAAAAACTTGTTTTGTAGTCATTTATTGGGACATAATGTATCAATATTTCATATGCAATTTTCAGCCACTAACTTGGAACGGCAGGAGTCAATCAGCCCGGAAGAAGAAAAAAATATTACATTCTAAATATTATATTTTATGTATTACATTAATTTATTAATAAAACCTATGTTATTAATCTATTCATTTGGATGACTGTTTTTCATAGATCCTGGGTTGATAAATGATAGTAAATTGTTACCATTTGACCAAATTACTTGCAATAAAACATATGTAATGTTAGAAAACCACCAATCTCATCAACATTTTTGAGGAAATACTTTTAGCAAGCCAAGGCAAATTTATTTCTAGAGTGGAATTTAAAACAAGGTCATTTAAAAATCACATCAATTGGTTTTTAAGCCTTCTATGAGTTGGTGATAGCCTCTTAGTATATCGCAAAGAGGTTTACTCCCTTTGGTGTTGCTGTGAGAAAAGCTTTCACAACACTAAAGTAAACAGATAATCTTTGACCCTAGAGTGTGTGAGTATGTCTTTTTACTCCTGGGTGACAGTATAATTAAGCAGGTTTGCTACTACAAATACTTTGACCATTTGACATGAGTAAACTGCTTCAGTGATCTGAGGTTGGAAAGCAGCATGTTTCAGTTAATTCCACTTTTAATATGATTTAGATCACAGAAAACATTTTAGCAGTACCTTGAATAAAATTATTCCAAACTCCAATTTTATGACTTACAATTTCATGTTTTTCTATCCATGATTTGGAGATGCAACTGAATCCACATTCCGATTATGCAGTTGTTTTTCTTTGAAGATTGTCAATTTTTTTTAAATTATTTCTCCTCTTCTTTTCTTGAAAAGACTATTGACCATTTGTCTTCATCTATCTTTAGGTTGGTCGTAAATTGACAATTTTCTAAGCTGTGTGGGTGTGGTCAACTAATATGATTTGTGGATTATACAATGCATCTTTTCTCGTCTCCAGCCTATAGAGCGATTACTTTAATCAGGTAGCCTCTTTTTTAACTCAAGATTGAAGCCAAAGGATTGATAGCAATCAATAGCTTGTTGTTTGATATCAAACATAAAGGACCAAGTCGAGAGTACTCAAGCTCTTCAAAGTGACCCACTGTTTGACCCAGGTCATATTCATTCAATCAAGGGGATCCGCAGCCTCATTGAAAATAAAGCTATTGAGGGAAATTGCATCCCAGAAATCAAATGCAGGTGCTCCCTTGGATCTTCTTTGTATACAATCTTAAGAGTTTGGGAAACAAGGTCATTCAAGCAGCTCATCTTGATATTCCCTCACTATTTATCTTGGCCAGTACAGCTCAGACGCCTAAGGATGAATCATTTGGCCTCATGAGAAGACCTGAATACCAATTATTGACTGGCCAATTCCGTGGCTTTTCACTGAAAATGAAGCTGCGCCATCAAGGAATTATTCAGCAAGCAGACAGGATCATAAATATTGAGACGTTGAGACCATTCAAAATGACAATTTTTGTGTACAGTCTTTCCTGGATCCGAGGACTGCGTGGTGTTTCCTGTACGTACATGCCTTCAAAAGCTGTTTTTAGCAGGTTAATCAGACAGCAACAGATTTTGGGCGACTCCGCTATCTGACACCTTGTGAAAGATTGTGCCCCACATTTGGGGAAAGGTGGACAATCTCTCATCTCTGTTGCTAGATTTTGGGGCTCATTTCCTCATCTTGATTGTGTCTACGGGATATTTGTTGCTCTTGGCATGCACAACGTTGGCCTTTTTCCAGTTTTTAATGTGATTTTCCTTCCTGCAGTGGTTGGTTATAGCTGATTTATTAGTAGACTGCTCTGCTTTTATTGCATGGATGTTACTTACTATTCTCTCGGTTTCAGTGGCGGTCCGTGCATTTTCTCGTAGCGCCTTCAACGGGTAAAATCCACTTCCTAGCAGCATTTAATGATTAAATACAAATACTGAAGCTTTTCAGACATTACAACCGGGCCGGGGGTGATTTTCCCGGGAAATGACAGCGATGAATGTTGATACGTCCATACGTGAAACGGCAAAAATTGCACTAAAATGTGGTAAAATCCACTTCCTATCAGCATTTATTGATTAAATACAAATACTGGAGCTTTTCAAGCATTACAACCGGGCCAGGGGGGTGATTTCCCCGGGAAAAGACAGCAATGGACGTCAATGGCAAAACGGCAAAAAATGCACTAAAATGGGGTAAAATCCACTTCCTAGAAGCATTTAGTGATTAAATACAAACACTGGAGCTTAAATACAAACACTGGAGCTTTTCAGATATCAGAACTTGGCCCACAATTGAAATATTATTTAGGAATATAGCCATATTTTACTCACCAAAAATCCTTTTTAACTGTACACAATATCCATCCTCTTTTCTTTCTTCCTTCTTTTGTATCGCCATCGAAGCTAATGCTGAAAGTCGAGTTGGGTAGCTCTGGCTAATCACTAGCCAATCATAGTTGGTGAAAGCGATGACATATCCCTACACCTGCGACAATGCATTGTGGTGTTGCCAACTCAAAATCTGATTGGTTAAAGCAACAGTCTTATCGACGCTTGTTTAATGCAGCAGAGCCCGCAGAACTGATTGTGAAGGCCTTGAGGCAGATTTCTGACCCTGGCAACAAATAATGGCTGAAATGTGATTGGTTAAATGCTTCAATATGAAAACACATCTGGAAGCAGTGCAACCATGGGGAAAATCAATGAAAGGAAGCTAACAGACAATTTGGAATTATTTAATAAGTATTGATGGCCAAAATATAATATGTGATTCAGATATTTCTTAGGCCAGCAGAGAAGGCCTTGAAGGCCCTGACAGCCCGCCACTGCATTCTTTTAACCCGCTCTCAGTCTTTCCATGTTTGCAGGAATTATCTTCAAACAATGCATTGTAAAAATGTAAAAAAAAAGGCATCTCTTCCTTCACTTTATTGAATTTGACAACCAAGAAGACTTGTGATTGAGTGCACCTCTTAAGCCTCGTAGCAAGTCAGCTCACAAGCACACTAGAGTACTGTCAACAAACAAACATAAATACATCCAAAGCTCATGACAAGGTCAAAGCCAGTGAATGTGTGATGAATTGCGTAGAAATCTACAGTAGTGACTGACGCCATTAGATTTGGTGGTCTACAAGCCGACTGGTGCAGTGACCTGACATCAGAGCAAATTGAGGGGAAAACTGTCACGAGATGTAAATGCTCACTCTGATCCCATACAAATGGTGAAGACTTTAGAAAGCCGTGCAATGACCCATAGTGTCCACTTGGATCTGACATGACAGAAATAAAAGGAAGCATTCGAGACAAAGACGGAAAGGGTGAGGGGGGCGTATCTGCATGGAGGGCTTTGTAAAAATGAATAATGATTGCAGAGGACAAATGAGTTTTTATGACAAGCAACATATGATTGTCAACTGTAATTCAGATACACTTTTTTAAAGATCATGGTTAGATGTTGGCCTTTAATGCAGTATTTGATACAGGGGATCACAATTGGCTGAGTAACTGTGTGGAGAGCTGTGACAAGCAACACATGATTGTCAACTGTAATTCAGATACACTTTTTTAAAGATCATGGTTAGATGTTGGCCTTTAATGCAGTATTTGATACAGGGGATCACAATTGGCTGAGTAACTGTGTGGAGAGCTGTGTAAAAATGAATAATGATTGCAGTGGATAAATGAGGTTTTATGATGAGCAACACATGATTGTTATCTGTAATTCAGATACACTTTTTTAAAGATCCTGGTTAAATGTTGGCCTGTAATGCAGTATTTGATCACAATCATTTCTTGGCTGAGTTTTTCCAATGGAATGATCAGAATAACTTTCTCTCATGGTGTCAAATCACTACATCAGTACGTAAAAATAATTCTTTCTGCCAGCGTGCTGCACTGCTCTACAGGTAGCCAATCCAGATGAACATCAAGATTTCTGCGAGCAATTTTGGCAAAGTCTGGATCGAATCTTTTGCGCAAAAAGATAAATATGCTCAAGTTTCTCCCCCTGATCTAGACGATGCACCCCTCGATTCTTGAAGGGTGGTTCTTTTTTTTTAATTTGCTTTTTACCTGTTGCCACGACCTCCCTCGCTCGAATAAACGAAACGGAAGATGAATGAATGGATGTGGTCATTTCCTGATTTCAATTATTATTCATTCATAAAATGTGTCATTTCCCAGTCTTAGCAAAGCAATGGGAACACATTTTAATGGCATTTTTTGGTGTGATGTGGGTGTCTTTTAATGAAGAGTCATGGGATGTGTCACTTGAAATCAATGCGCTGTCACATAACTATTACATCAATTTGGGAGTACTTAGTAGGATAAATTCAACCTTACCAGACAATCATTATTTGCATTTTACTGAAACTGTGGAGGAAATTTAAGTGCAAAATTCTAATTGTCCTGTAGGCTAGGTACCAACACCCGAGCGGCTATCACACATCATTGCACTTTGAAATGAAGATCTCCCTTCATCAACATCAGACCAATTTGAGCAGAAAAATGGCCGTGTCGAAACGATGTTTACATTTCTGCTCTGATGTCCCTACTTAGTGATATGCTCCCCCCCCCCTCTCTCTCTCAGGCAACGGGCACAGGAAAGATTAATGATCCTGTCCCACCAAAGCCCATAACACTATGTGACATTTGCAGAAGGCTAAAAAGCAAAGACTTAAATACAGCAATTTTCAAAGGTCAGCTTTCTGGAGGCAGGAGGGAATATACTGTAGCTTGTAAGGACAAAGAAAAACTGCATTTGTGAAGATTAAAAATTAACTTCATTTCACCATCTCACATTGGCTAGATGCAGACCTATAAAAATCCTGATATAGCAAAATAACATAAGTCATCTAAATAAATGTTCATTATCCAATTTCCTTCAAGGGTTGAATAATGGCTACCATTTAACTATGATCACGTTTTTTTAATTTATTCCAATAATGTCCACCATCAGAACAACCAACAACACTAAAAATAAAAATCCACATATGTATATTTCTGGAAGCAAAGGAATGATTACACATCTCCATATTAAAAAAAAACTACATAAACATTTTTACATACACACATACCTCCACCTTCTCGTTTATACATAAAGTATACCCATGTTTAATCATCCAAACATAACCAGATATATCAAAATTTAATTCCCACATGTTTTAAAAGGGCATTGTAGTAGTGAGAGTGATAGAAGATGCAAGTGTTGGTAGCTTTGCGCACTAGATTTTAGTCCGAATAATTCTACAGGTCAAAAAAGGTTTTTTATTTTATTTTTCTAAACACTTATGAGAGAGACATCTGTGTCATATTTGAACAAATGATTGTCACACTTCAGCAACCCAAGTATTTAGGCGACGGCGCTATGCAACCTCCAGCTTAATGGCATCCTGACAAACAAACGCTCTTGTCCTGTCAGCAATTTGCTCTCTGACGCTGTCTTCCATCATGCTTCCTTATGGCTGTTCAAACAGCTTGTATAAACACCTTCGTTTGCTACACAAGCCGGTCACGCAACGGGAATGAGATTTTTCGGGTTGTAATACTTTATGGACAATGCTATTGAATATAACACATATAGCCAGATGGATGAATGGAGGGATACAAGGATATACACAATGAGTGAACAGTTTTACATCAGCAGCGGTCTCCCGGGCTTTTTTTCTTTTTTTCTTTTTTTTTAACTGCAGAGTTGTTTTACAAAAAGACATATTTCCACAGACCAGCAAAAAAACTAATAAAATCTGATTATTAAAATCAGATCTTTTGATGTAAAGAAGCTAAAAACTCGGATGTAACCAGTTAGTACAATTAATAAAATAACATTCACCACATACAGGAGGACACAAGGAGCATTTTCCCTGCTACTTTTTTTTTTGCAATTGTAGTCACTTGCAAATTTTTACTAGCAAAATCAAACCTGTGGTTGCTCTAAATTGTGATATGAATAACAAGGAGTTGAAAAGGTAATTGATTTCAAACTAATATCGTTATCTTATCAGCCCTCATTGACTAATTGGAATCCTATTTTTAAGTAGATTATAACATAATTGTTGGATTATGCTTTAATACATGGGAAAGATGACTCAAAAAATAGAGGAGAAAAAAATAACTAAAGCTAGACTTGACAACATTGGGAATGGAACGATCTCTGTGAAGATAAGAGCCATCTGTTCTAGAGAAACCTGATCAGCACAAGATGAGCATTTGGGCCATTCCCTGAGGCTTTTAGTGCTGTCATATTGAAAAGGATAATTGATGAAGGTGACCAAACTACTGCTCGGCTACATTTGTGCTAAGTTACAAATGAATTATAAGGGCACTCCAAACTACAACACCAGTTTGCTGACAACATTTAGATTTTGAAACTCAAAGCAAACATTATGAAATACAAACTATTCTTCAATGTCTATTGATTTGAAAATGAATAAAAGTTTACTACTAATCATGAGAATTTTTTTTCTTAAGAACCATGCAAGTAATAGTAAAAAGCAAGACAAATCCCAAACAGACACACTTTTAAAGGTGCTATGAAATACATCATAAAATGATTGTAGACCCTATTTTGGATTAGATCCGTCCAAAAAGTGACAAAAAAAAGGCTTAGTAATTGAAGATCCCCTGGCCCCACCCACAGAAAATCTCCAAATAGAAGACGACTAAGAATGCCCTGCCGATTTTGTCAGTCTGCTACCAAGCCATCCATACGCTTTCTATTCTCTTTTTGCCGCGTGACCATTCTGTCAGCATGTCCGAGCTAGCGCAGCACTAGAAAGCCAGACATGATCATCAATTCTGGCTGGGACGCCACAACCAGAGTCTTGAAAAAGTGTGCATCTGATATATTGAAATAAAATGTGTGAGTTTTAGGGCCTGAATCATGACTTTTCTTGTTTGCTTTCCTGCACTTCCTGATTTGAAATCTCTTCTTTGCTGACTGGAAGTCCTCATTTTACTAAAAAGGAAACAATTTACTACAGGTAAAGTCTAATCTCTCCTCACAGCGTGGAAATACTCTTTGTTAGAGTGAACATCTGAACCAGCTTGAAGCTGGCTTCTGGCTCTGATCTCTTTTAACCTGCACATCTTCCAACCATCAGCAACAGATGTTGCTACACTGCCAAATGGCCTACAAAGCAAACTGCCCTACTTTAATCCTATGTGTCGCCAGCATTAAAAATTGGATTGAGACAGGCAAGATTAGATTATGCCTGCAGGATTTGAACAAATGTAAAAGCCTCCCTTAGGCTTTACATAATCTCCTTTCACTCTCAGTGAGCATCAGCCCGCCCAGCAGATGCCAAACCATTTTTTTAATATCTTTCACTTTGCTCAGTCGATCTTTTAGAATATTGTAGGTGTTGAAGATTTCCTTTTCAGGCCAACTTTGCTTTCATATTGGAAAAAGTGCATGTTAAGATCAAAAGTTGACAGATTGTTGATCCCGATGCACTATCATTTGCTGAATCCTATTACCTTTATGGTGTGGTATGAATGTATTTCCTTTTATATTCTTCTTTCTTATTTTTTTATCTTCTGTTCCATCCCAGCTGACTGTGGTAGGAAGACTGCACTCTAAACCATGTGTCAAAGTGGCGGCCCGGGGGCCAAATCTGGCCCGCCGCATCATTTTGTGTGGCCCGGGAAAGTAAATCATGAGTGCCGACTTTTTGTTTTAGGATCAAATTAAAATGAAGAGTATAGATGTATATTAAATTTCCTGATTTCCCCCCTTTTAAATCAATAATTGTAATTTTTTAATCATTTTTTTCTGTGTTTTTAGTTCAAGAATCATTTTGTAAAATCTTAAAATATATTTTAAAAAAAGCTAAAATAAACATTGTTTTAGATCGATAAAAAACTGAATACTCAGGGCTTTTAATCCAGTTCTTTTAATCTATTTATTAAAAAACATCTAAATATTATATCTAAAATGGTCTGGCCCACGTGAAATCAAGTTGACGTTAAAGCGGCCCGCGAACCAACCCGACTCTGACACCCCTGCTCTAAACTAAACAATTGGCTAATACAGTGTTATTCTTTTAATCAATAAAGTGTCAACCATTCCAACATTAGATTTTTACTTTGTTTCCTTTTGTACAGAATTCCTAATACTATCAGGTTAATTTACTAGATTAGGGTGAGAACAATAAGAAAAAGTTATTTATTTTTTACTCCTCTAGTGATGAAGCCAGCATTTGTAAATAGATAACGTTCAATTACAAGTTGGTGAAATTTTATGCCAAAATGGAGATCTTTACATTCTTTTTTGTTTTTTCTGGCTACTCGAGAAAAGTCCAAATTTCCTGTAGGTATGACTGCGTTGACATCACTCAATGGGGTATCCTGCCCCAAATTAGCTGTGATACAGGCTATAGTTCACACTTGACCTCAAGTATAATAAGCAGGAATAAGTGTATGTTTGTGTAGACTCAACACGTTTTAATTAGGTTGTCAAAGATGGGTCGAAGTAAAACTTCCCAGCGCATCTCATGCACAAATAGGCCTGCTGTCCATGACATGCCATGATCACAGGTCTTTGGACACATCTTTATCCCCCCAGATCAACAAGGCCTGCATCTGTCGGCAAGGATTTACTGTGATCTGCGCTACTTTTACCCTGTTTGGTGTACTGTCTAAACGTGTTTCAACCTGAGCCTCTTCTGTAACATCTTTTATTTTATTCTAACAATGTCCTGCCAAAGAATGAAATCCTAGTTCAAATCATCACCTGCAAATAGTAACCAACGAGGGGCTTATGATCTTGGCAAATCTACAGTTTAAAAAAAAAAAAACAGAATTATCGTACCACCCCAAATCCTTCGCCATCTGATAGCTGGTGGATTGGGGTTACGTTTGAGAAGCTTTTCTTGCAGCTTGCTATGAGCAGGGGATAAATACATTCACACTTTCCATCTCAGGCTGCTAATCCATCAGCAGCTCAGCCATTTAGCAGTAGCGCAGGACCTCGAAACCTGGAAAGCGTGCTGTGAGTCCACACTCCAATTGGAGGAGAAGGGGGGGGGGGGCTAATAGTTGAACAGCTGCTTATGGAAAAGGACTCAGGACACATGTACACTGCGCGCATAACACACTTAGAGACATACGTACACATACTTCGCCCCATATGCCTGGGTCCAGATGACAAAACTTCTACGCTCACTAAAGCATAAACAATAATATGATATGTTGTTGTAAGTGTATTTTTCCCATATTTTGTCATCTCTCACTGGATGTGACAATAAACCGTGAAACCGATGATGCTCACTTTGAGTAGGTAAAGTGGTAATTAGAATTTTTGCTGAATCGTCTCATTTCCAGTAAGCAGAAGCTTTGATCAGAATTAGTAGAGCAGAAGGCGGCAGACCAAAGCTATTTTGCAATGTGGTTTTGTGAATCTCATCATAAATGTGTATATATGCTATTTTTAATTATATACTGTATATGTTTTGTATTACCACATGAGCTGTGGTCTCAGTAAAGTGCCACTCATCTTAAGTTGACTCCCTTTATCACTAAAATATTGTGCAATATTTTAGAATTTACCTTGCCAGGTTGTGACTTTTTATATTTTTATATTACTTATTTATGTTTTTTTTACTGGGAAAACGCACTTTGTGGAGTAGCACCACCAATTTCATTATACGCAGCTGTGTATGATGGCAATAAAGGCTTTTGATTTGATTTTGATTTGATTGTGTACCAGTTTTAGAAAAATACATGTTCGCGCAGTAAATATGAGAGTAGGTGCGCCAAAAGTAAAAAAAAAAAAAAAAAAACTGTGAAATTTAGTTATAATAAATTATTTCCTTTGGTACTGTGGAAGCATGGTTGGTGCAAAAAATGGCAGGAAAACATGCAACAAACTGAACAATGCTTACCCTTCACGCCGTCACTTAGTGGGAACTGAACCCACATATGTCGGACGAAAGTTCCATGACACACTCAATGATGTCACCTGAAATGTATTAAGGACAAATCAGAGGCACCTGAAAATGGTGGCTAATGCATGTTGTCTCTTTTTTTAATACGAGGTTTAAAGGTCATTTCAAAACATAAAAAGCATGAATACAAACTAATTCTTGTGTTGTTCATGGTTGATGAATGTTTTTTTTGTAGTCCTACATTAGAATGGCATTTATTCATCTTTTGATGTATTAATTTCTACTTTTTGGTCATTTACTAGACGATGGAGTCTGATTATGACTATTTTTAACAAAGGTGAAATCACTAGGTTACAAAGAATCTTGGGTAACATGCTGTCCACTATAAATAGTGTTGAAGTATTTTCATTTATTAGACTGAATACGCATCCCAATACGCCTTTTTCATCTTCATACCCGCTGGCTATGAGTACACATCCTGTTCTTGGGCAATCATCGGCTTCTATTAACTACCAATCCAGTGGAAACCTGTATTCAGCCTGTCTGACTTCTCTTCGCTGCAGCTGTTCAATTGCTCTGTACTGCATCACCACCAATTCTTTCAAATTTTGAGAATATATTAACTTTAGGAATCAGTGTGGTTGAGCAGCAACAGCCTTTTGATTATTGTTCACAATAAAGAGCACAGCGTGGGTTCCAAGCACAAGCCGTGCGGAAGATCAATAATCATATTCATTCACTGGACAATTCACTCAGACAGTTTGACCTTGACGGCCATGTCATTCATTCACCTTTCACTCAAAATTTAGGATGAAAAATGACCTAAAAATACAAATCATGTGCTTATTAATTTAAGCCTAACTACCCAACAATAATTACTAACAACAATAATTATAAACACAGAAAGAGAATGCCAGAATGCCACCTTTTTGGCAATGGAACAGCCCTCTCAAAACACCTTTATTTGAACCAATGGTGACTTAATGTGGATATTTGACGCCTATTTTCATTTGTTTTGCAATAAGGGTGAAACACTCAAGTTTGTAATTTATTTAATTGAACCTTATTCACACATTCGACTGCCAAAACAATTAAATACCATGTTTTTATAGAGGTGATCTATAAATCAGGATAGATTTCCAGTGTAGAACGCACATTGTGAAGTGCTGAAGGCCCTTTCAACTAAGTATTAGCACTATAGTTGCATTATCTGAATGCAGGATGCACTGGCTTTTTTTTCATGTTCTTTTATCATCAGACTTTCCGCTTCAGCGAGCCACCTGCTCGCTGAAGTATGGTCAGTCTTTTTAGAACAAGCCAGACTCACTTGTTGCAACAGTCTTTTAAATATATCGGTGGACACCTCCATCATGACCTCCTGAACTACTGACATCTGTGTACAATAGCTAGTTTGTCCAATGAGATGTATTTTTGAGCAGGTGGTTTACAGATCTACTGGTACTTGTTGAATTATAAATAATCCTTTTTTCCCCCCATTCAATTGTATGGTCTCTAATAAAGGAGGAGCGCTAAGAAATATCATTTATTGTTTTCGTTATACGCTTTGATAGAAAGGCCTCTCAGAATTGGTCAAGGGAGACACCCTAACTCAGACTAAAACATAAATAAATAAAATTCTGATTAGGTAGTGGATTAAAAAACAAATCTGAACACCGACCAAAAAAAAAGATGCTACAGTCGATTGAGAAAGAGAAATCCTTAGAATAATGTAAAACAAATTCATTGGGATTACCCATTATTTTTTTCATTTATTTGTTGTTTATTTATCCATTAATTTATGCTGATAAATGTTCTGTACAAAGTACAATATGTTACTGTGCTGCATTTAATTTGCTGTAACATGACAGCCTAATTAGGAGCGCAGTGTATATACAGATTAGGAACTAACTAACACACAAAAAGGCTAGTGTGCTACCGCCTCCTTCTGGCCCCTAGTAATGTTTTTTTTTCCTCAATTGCTCTGTTGTTCTTTAAAAATATTATTAATATTTAGCTCACCGGAATTCATCTTCACTGTAATGATATGTCAAAACCAATCATGCTTATCTTCATTAAAAGCAATAAATGGCTTCTGCTGCAATTTTTATTTTTATTTTTTAGTGATGGGGGGGTCACTTGATGAAGGAGCAATTGGGGGTCCTACTCTTCTCTTTGACCAGTGTACCAATGTCTTTTGAAATAAGCTGTGGATCGTCATAAACTAAGCAGTAACATTTATTTTCAAATTTGCCATTGGAAAATGGAGGTTGTCTTGCGGATCTTGATTTTAAAAATCCCCAATTTAGAGGCGGTCTAAATAATTCATCTTAATTGGTTGCATTTATATTGGATAACAATATTTGTCTGAAAAGCCTGCATATTTTGATCTGAACAGATATAACCATGCGTGAATAAAACATGTGATGCAGATGTGAGTACTGTTATTTCTGTAGAAGAAGAAAAACTAATGTACTTAGTGTGCCAGGACACTGTCAATAAATTTGTGGGTGTGTCTTGATATGTCTAATGTTAAAAACTCTTGCTGAAAAAAGCTTTGCATGTTTTTCTTCCAATAGGTTTGCTTAATAAAACGTTTGACTCTGCCTAAATGCCATTCTTTTATTTTTTTAAGGTTGCGGTGATAATATTACAAACAGTAAGAAGCATAACATTGAATCCAAAGCAGCCTCAGAGGCACAAATTTCAGCATTCATGGAAGCAGTGAAAGTAGCAGTACAAATTATCTCTTGTTTAGCTTGACTAAGTCTCTCCTGAATTGTTTGATTTACTGAACTTTTCCCTAGCCTTTATTGATTTATTAATCACTCCATCAATGAACTAACAAACACTGACCTTTCTTTGGTCCCTCAGCAGCCGCTGCCCTAAACAGAGTGAATCGATCATTTAATGGAACATCAAGGCCTCCCAGATTATTTGTCAGCTTTTTGTCATGCACGCATGCATGCATATCCACTTAAATCAATATATTGATCTCACAGCCAAAGTGTGTAAACTAGTAGACAGTAGACTGCATTTCCTGATTAACATCTATCATCCCATTTACAAGCTATTTAGGCTTAAGGTATATAAGAGCAGATTTTCTAGGGGACATCCCTGATCTGTCACTTTGTTGAATATTTTTGCAAAAGTTACAATGCTGGGGATTTTCACTGAAAGTTCTTTTTTGTTGCTTTACTTCGTTCCTTTGTTTTTCTCAGTTTGGTTGACACACACAGAATGTACACATATATACATCGTCTATTTAAAAAAAACATTTAATTATGCACTGGCAATGTAAAATTTAATGTTCGTTTATTACAACCGCAGCAATAATGATTCCATTAATTGAATCCTGGTTACAGACCTTGTTCTCTTGTCATTTTTTGGTATTTTATACAAAATGATATCAAAATTGCTCGGCCTTTTTTCAATTCTTTTATCTTATTTTTTTTTCCAAGTTTGATTATAACTTCAGAGTCATTTTAATTTCATTCCATCCCTTCTCACAGTGCTAGTATTGAGGGATTTTGTACTAAACATGGTGGAAACAGGCCAGCTGGATCATAATAAGAACCATGATGGTTGCTGCAAGGGCTCAAAAGCTCCAGCATTGTCCACCCATCATTGCACATATGAATAGAACTGAAAGCACAAGAAAAATAAGATGTATAAGCGCCACTGTGGAAAAAAATAAAACAGAACTCAGCCCCCCCTCGGTCCTAAGCTGTCACGCAGGCGTTATGGGCTGCCCTGTGTCATAGAATGCTGCTTTATTCAATAGATGTCAGTCACTGCTCCACTAATCGAGGAAGACATGGAACATAATGCACCAACTAGATTTCAGGCCGGCAGTAGTAATGGCTCGTAAATTCAACAGCCCTGGAGCAAGAATCTGTCAAAACTCAGCAGTGTATTGTGGCTTCCAGTTTTTCATCCACCCCCTCAACACGCAAGTAATGTTTGCGTATTTGTGTACTTGTCCCTCCCCTCCTGTGCCGCTACCACTGCCACTCTCCACATCAGAGCTAAAAGCAGCCAGCCGTACTAAAAACTATTTTCTTTTTAATTAATCACGCCAGTCCTGTCAATACGATGGAGCGGCTTTGATCAGAGCTCGGCCATGCAGCTAAAGCACCAATCGATAGGCACGGGGGTCTGAGGGACCGCCAATATGTTCCATAGTGCACATAAGAATCCTGAAAGCTCTGGCTGTCCCAAATAAAATGCCTGTAGGGCATAGGCGGCCCAAAAAATCGGGGCCTTTTCCATGCTATGATGCTCCTTTGTTCGTGTTAGCTGGCTCTTGAGGGGTTGCGGGTGAGTGACCCGATGAGCCAGGCAGCAGTGTATCAAGCAAAAAGGATGACCTCGCTCCAACCCCCAAAAATACAGCACAACAATAGATAAGCAGAGATTTGTCTTTTTTGTGTGTGTGTTTGACATCAAGCGTGATAGTGAGATGCTCCATTAGGGAACTTCCCATATCTCAACATGTTATTTTATGTTGTTGATATGGACCAATATCGGTTATCTCTCAGGACTTCTAATGGATTCCAACTGCGAGTAAGAGGCCCACGCAGCGAATTTCTGACACTAAATAATCAAGTGTTTAAAGCACTACAATTGTAGGGTTTTGTCATTTATACGGGACAAGGTCAATCCCTTTTCTGAGCCCCCTTCAGCTTGTAGCCTTTGGCAATTGTGTGGCTAGTCTGACCTTTTTTCGGCCTCTCTGAAGCCAGGTCAGGCTTATCCTGTGGCATGGCAATTATTTTGCTGTCAGTGAACATTTTATTTTGTCACATATAATGTAATACAATATTATCATTGTAATAAGGGGAGAAAGTTTCCCAGGGCATTATCATATCGTCATTTGTAATGAAATAAAATGAAATGTAAATATATTCAATATTTATTCATCACAGGTTCACAGTACTTTATACTGTACATCTGAAGTTGTTTTTCATGAATCACATTGACTTAAACAAAATAGTCATACAATATGTGGCATCTTTAAACAGATTAGCTTTCTGTGATCGCTATTTTTTTTTCGCCATTGGGCATTAATTGATATTTCATGATGGTGTTTTTTTTTGTTTTTTTTGGTTTTTTGGTTGATCATCTCCTGACATGTTTTCAATCTAACACCCACAACGTCAATCTTAAATGCTTTGTTGGTTAGGCCATGGGATGTCCTATTTGTGAAAAATGTTGCCATTAGTTAAAGCTAATGGAGCAGATAGATGTAGAATGGAAGAAAATGGATGGATGACTGGTCATTTCTAATTCAAATACCGAAATAGAACATAGATTGCCGTCCTTGACTTGCAGCAACTTTGGGGCAGAATTTCGATTAATACAACTATTTAAATGGATTCAGTAGTACCACCAGGAATACAAAATCTGATCTCCAATTACCATATACAAGTTCCAAGAGTGTAGATTAAAGTAAACCGTGTGTTAAAAGAGGATACACACATTTAAAATATAACAGATAGTTCAAGTGCATGCAATGATATGTATTATTCTGTAATGGTTTGTGGCTGACTCTCATGGTCTGTAACTCAATGAGGAAATGAAATTATATTTGAAGTTGGCCATAATGCATTTTCTTTGAGGCGTGTTGACTTTAAGGTTGTGGATTTGAATGCATTAAATCTCGGATCAAACTGAGGAATCAACATATTTGTTTGGTGTAGGGATTAGAAATTGGAATGTTTCTAATAAGCAATTCAGTATTTAATAAATGATCAAATTCAGACAAAATCTATCGTCTCAAGAACATTGGAAAAGGGAACATCAAGTTGTTTACAAAGCAATAAAATGTAGCATGTGGTGTATTATAGTATTAATAATTGTATGACTGTTTTTATAAAAAATTGAAAGAATTATTTTTTCATTTTAATTTCACTTGTCGTCGTTCTAAACATTGACTCTCAGTCTTGGAAAATTTCTATGGTACCGCACTGCCCCCTGCTTTCCACTTTCTTTGGAATATTTATGGAGTGTAAATAAACTACGCCCACTCACTCAAATGACCTATTCCACATCCCAAAAAGTGGTCACTTTTCAGATATATTGTTTTACCTGAGGTTGGCATCTGACATCACTTTTAGATGTGAACTCAGATGATGGACAGTGGAGGAGGTTGGAAGAGGGATTCTGTAGAAGCGTTAGTTTGCTGATGTGGTTTCTGGTTCCACGTTGTGGCCTGTGGTTTCTTTAAAGACGTGACAAGTTCTGGTGATTGGCGATGGGAATGCAACTTTTTTTGCATCTCCTCGGCTTTGTGAGCTAACATGATGCTCACTTTCCTTTGGTGGGCAAGAGCCTCATCCTTGTCATTGAGCTACACCAAGAAACATTGGTTTATTTCAAATGAATAAGTGACCTGGTCAGAAAAAAAAAGTCTTTTTTTCCTGAAGAAAAACTAAATCATACGTACAGTTAACCAAATAATTTTCCTCCTTTATAAAAACTACAGATCATTGGGCAAAGTTACATTCCTGATTAAAAAGTGGATACATTATTTAATATTATAGGAAATAGTAAAAATGATGTTTCTCAGGTTTATAAGGTGAAGCATAGATTATGTTGTCATTGCTTTTGGCTGACAAACAAATTAGAATTGAAACGCTTAAACCTTTGCAATTTGTTTTCCCAAATCTGATGGATTTCAGCATAAAAATACTAATAACACAATTTGAAATTGATACTAACCAAGTCAAGCAATTTATAAAGTGCGTCGAGAAGATCATCAGGCATCTTGACTTCTATATTAGAATGCAGTAATCCTCTTAACTTCTGGTTTATACTGATTAAATGACACCGATTAGAACCTGCAAGTAAAAGAAAAGCACTTTGAGAACATCTAATGAATCATTTGATGACACATGCTTCTGAATTGTTTTTTTTTTTTTTTTTTTTCCCCAAGTATGACAAATGCTTTGACAGGACTACACAAACACTACCTAAAAATTATAAGGAAATGTGTATGAATATATATATTACTGTACTCCCAATGCACTTGCCTTCAGGTTTGCAGTGATTTGATTTTGGTACGTTGGCTTCTGCCAAAAGCATAAAGCGTTCACTGCGTTTTCTTAGCTGCTGCTCAAAGGCAACGCGAAAAGCATCCGCAACCATCAAAGCCTCTTTTCTCTTTGAGCGCTGAAACTCCAACTGTGACATTCAAAGACACACATCACTTCATGATTGTGATACTTCCAGGATGTCGAGGCACCCTAAACAACATGGTCAAGTTCCTACTAGGATTTTTCTCTTTTGTAATTTACACTTTCTCTTGTACTTTACAAGTTTATTAGATGAACACTAAAACGTAATCTCAGCGAAACTGATGTGTTAAAAGGTGGTTCAATGCATTTTACCTCCTCTTGCAGATGCATAACTTCATTTTTGATAGCAGCAGCCATCTGGTTGCATGCACATGCTTCTTGAAAACCATTACACTTGCAGTTATTAAAAGCTCTATACTGCAAAAAAAGATATGATATGAATAACACATATAAAGTAGTATTCATATATTTCTGTGCATGTGTTTGCGTGTTGTTTCCTTACCTCTGGGACACTTGTGTCTCTTTCCGGACTGTGTTGAGAATCCTTTTTTTCGTGAATCCTCTCCAAACATTGTTGGTTTAACACTAAACACACACCGTTGCATACAATCACACACCATTATACCTAATTATTTTGGAAACTGCTTAAAAGTGTGTCCTAGAAGAATGACCTGAATTTTCCATATGGAGGTACTGTGGTTCTTTCCCTCTGTCTTTTAGTCTCTGTGCAAGAGTCTTTTTTTCAGTAATGACTCTAACTCGAACCGCAATGACAGTTAAATCAGGAGATTGTACAGTAAATACTGTATAGCTGGGAGAGACATTAATCTGACCTGTTGTATTTCTGCTCCCATAACTGTTCAGATGTCTTCATCTTGATTTGGTTGAAACTGAGCTCCCACTGCAAGCTATTCACTTCCTTGGGGGGAGATAATACATATATATCCATTCAAAATTCTATGACTCTTGAATGAAAGGAATAATAAAGCAATAAAAGTTATCTCAAGGTCTACAAGACAAATAGAGCCAACCCTTGTTTGAGTTGCATTATAGAAAAGAGAAAGAACCTTCTCCAAAGATTTGGCTTTCTCTTCACTTTTCTGCAGCAGGCTTTTAGTGTGACTCGTAGCTTTGTCAAGGATGGCCTGAATGGAAAAACAAAATGTCTTTGGTATAAAGTTTAGTGGCGTCAAGAGTCTTCAGGTTTGCCTAAGCTCCAGTTTAAAGTTGAAAAAGGCAAAAGTAATCAGTTTGTGAGTTGTAGTACCTTTCCCTGTAGGATCTTTAAAGCTTCGAATTTGCCTTCTAAGTAACGATGTGCCACTTCCAACTCACATCTTAACATATCAATGACCTGTCAAACACATGGGGTTACTAATCACAAAGGTACATCAATTTCTCGGTGATGTTTGTTTCTCACCTCAACAGATTCCAGTATTTTGTCTCTTAAATCCTCTTTGGACATGTCAGCAAAGGAGCCAGCTACGATGATTAAAAGGTATCATCTTGCATTACAACTTTTATTTTGAATTGTGGCATTCATTCACATAAAGCAACAAAACGAGCACATATATACATAAATATCTCGAGAGAAATAGATGTATCAAAATACAACTACTACCTGTATGGAAAATATTTACCCCTATTATATGTTCCTTTTTTTTTAAATCCTCATATATTGAAGTGGTGTCAAATGTAGTAGTTATAATTACGATTACCCATGAGTGATATCTTCCAACTTGAACTTCTTTCCCAGCCTTCAGTCATCATTCTTGGTATGCAAGGTGCTTCCCTTGTTTGACTTTGTCTGTACAAATCTGTATCGGGTAAAATGAGCCCTTGAGGTCCAGAAGAGCTTTGCCTCTTTTTCCTGATAGAATTGGATGTTGTTCTGACTATCATGCCATCACCCAAGTCTCCAGCCGCCAGGTCATCATCAAGGCTGTTGGCCTTGTGGACCTCTTGCATCAGCATCAGGTCAGACTCTGAATTACAGACAAAACAAATTCAAATTGAAACTCTGGTAGATAACATCATATAAAGACTGTTAATATCAATAAAATAATGCAATCACTATTGCTGAGTATCAACTTATCATTTGATGTTCACAATTTTAATTGTCTCACAAAGCGTTTTTTTTAATCCAACTAATCCTCTGCCTTCCCTATGATACAAAAAACATTCATGCAAACCTTCCAAAGCTATGATTAGTTCAGGTAGCCCTTGACAACATGTTAAGATACAATTCACTTTGATATCATTTTAACTTACCTGTAATGTTGATTTTTTTTTTAAAGACTCCACTGAGACTACGAATTGTTGAGCCTCAATATCAAAAGAACACAATTCCTGTTGTCAAAAAAAAAGAGTCGGAGGCCCCCCCACTTCAATGGACACAAAGTCTCACCACAAGCATCGCTTCCCCACTCGACAACTTCACTTTCAACATGGCCGTGACAACTCTGGGCAAATAGTGAACTCAGTATCTACGGCAAATGTTTGACTTAAAGTTTAGATCGTTGTTGGGCAGAGGGAATATTTAAATGTGTATTTAAAAGTTCCAGCTTGATGAGCAAATATTGAAATAAGGGGTGTGGTGTGTTACAAGGAGATAGAGAGACAAAGAAAGAAAAAAACGGGTACAATATAGCAGAGATCACTCTCACAGTTATCAAAACCTTATTTTCACATAGGTTTTTATTCCAATATACATATAATTTAAGCAAAAATGCTTGTACAACAGCTTATGACTAGCTAAATGAAAGCCCTTGCTACAGTAGTATTATGATGAAACATGAAAAACGTGACTTTACCTTAACTTGTAACATACTGAGAACATTTCAACTGGCTGTATGAAATAAGGCGAGTCTCTTTAATACTCTAATGTGCAAATCGGGAATCTTTGTGACTGAGTCCAATTTGAAATAACATGAAATGCAATCAGGTGTGTTTGAAAATACGGAATTATGTACAGTACTTGAATAAATGGGTGAACAGATCTAAACATGAATGAGGTGGCTTCATAAGTATCACATTGGATCCTGGAACAAACCTCACTGAATAATGTCCTTAATTTCCTTGAACAGTTGGAAAAAAAATTCACATTACGACCAGTGTGGATTTTTATTATTTGCGTTAGCCACTATCGTATTCTTCAATCAGGATATCCTCCTCCAATTCCTCAACAGCAATTGTTGGGTGGTTTGTTTGACTGGATGTTTGAAATTCCTCTTCTTGTACATTCTTTATATCAACCTCACAATCAATTTTCAGATGGGCTTCTTGGTCTGTCAAGGGCTCCAGTTTTAACCTACAATCACACGAAAAGTTTTTTTTTTTTTTTTAAGTAACAGAATGCATTTTATATTCTTTTGGATTCTTTTTCTGATCATTAATATTTTTATTTTATTTGTGTTTACTATGTAGGCCAACTCAGCTACAAGAAGCAAATTGGCAGTCCCTCAAAAAGCATAATGAATACATGAAAGTGATTATTTAGGTACAACAGAACTACCAGAATGGAAACTGTACCTCACAGGGATCCTCTTCAATGACATGTGACCCACATCTTGGATGAATGTTATCTCAGCTTAAGAAAAAAAGAGGTAAATGACTCGATATGTCTCTTGCACAGTAAAAAAGTAAGCAAAAATGTAAGAACCTATTTATAGACAATCCTTCAAAGAAACAGTCAAGATTATTTAACTCAATTCTTGACTTTACTGTGATAGACATACAATGCATTTTAAAAGTTGGGTTGAACATCTATATATACTATTGATTTGCAACACGGCAGAATAATTCTGGACTCTGATGCACAGGAAATAAAACAACAAAAAGAGTTTGGTTCGGTGTTATTCATCGAAATAGATCATTTCCAAATGTAAAATAAGTAACTGCTTTTGTTACCTTGGTTCCTAAAGGGGTTGGCCAGTTTGGCAAGATATGGCAGCAACTCAGTCTGAAGGCTGAATGCATTCAAGCAGAAGCGGCGAAAGAGGCACCGAGCAGCCAGGCAGTTTTCCCGATGCTAACAAGAATAGTATCAGTCTAATTAGAATGGATTGTTAGAGGAAAGTGTATTTCGACAAGCAGCCATGGGAGTAAAAAAGCCGCTTTTAATGAAATAATCAATTCATTTGCCATGTAACATCTTCACAATGGACAAAAAAGGATAAGATCACAAAAGTCCCACCTTCTTGCTGACCATAAACCAGTTGGGTTTGTGAAGTGGTCTGAAACCAACAGCTACTTGTTGAGAGTTGGCGTAAAGAAGCCCTCTGGTGGCCACAGAGGATGCATATTCACCCATGGTTTTCCTACTCTAAAGACAAATCAAAAGCAACAATAAAGCTTAGAAGAGTTTACTTCGTTCTTTTCATTACATGTGTAAAGCGGCTGTTTGAGATTGTGTTTTTTTTTTTATTTAGATGAACATATCCTCTATTAAACTTTCAATTGTCTTTTTTTTATCTATGCAAAGGCTAACCATCCAGTTCGAAGTGAAGATATCAGCGTCAGACATATACTCGCTGGCTCTATCGATATCATCCATCTCTGAGAAGAAATCCAGGTAATTCTGGTGAAGGAACAGATTGAAGAACTCTCCAGACACGTACGAATGTTCGATAACCCACTGTGGCACATGAGACAGAAGAGATGACTTCAGTGTTCATAAAGAGCTTGCTTATGGTATATTCCTGTATATTTCAAACAGTGTGTACCTCGGGGTCCACCTGTAAGGCCTCTCTGTGATGTTGAGAAAGGTGTGATGGTAGCCCAGGTCCACTTTCACCTGTTTTAACACCTTCAGGACTGCCTCCTAAATTTAGACAACATAAATGATTTCCCAATTACAAATGTCAAATCCAATGGACATTGTGCTAAACATAAGTGAAATGAGAAAACAGGGATTTCAAAATATTTCATGTTCATTAGCAATGTTACTACTA
Organism: Stigmatopora argus; assembly: GCF_051989625.1. Classification (NCBI taxonomy): domain Eukaryota; kingdom Metazoa; phylum Chordata; class Actinopteri; order Syngnathiformes; family Syngnathidae; genus Stigmatopora; species Stigmatopora argus. The sequence continues at coordinate 7,346,936 of NC_135391.1, read as the reverse complement.
TATTCTTTTACCATTAACTGTGTCTTGCAACATAGAGAATTTCTTATTTGTGTTGGGCATAATGTCATAATGAAGGCTGAAATAGAATCAGTAAGAAGACTCACTTTTACAATGAAGTATTTTTCCCAATGCTCTGAACAGGAAGAGACAAGTATCCTTCATTCCCAAGGTTTGCTCTTCTTCTTTGCCCTTTGTTGACTTTGATTTTTTCCGTGACGTTGCTTTGCAAACAGCCTTAACCTGTAATTTCAAAGAATCGTTCCCTCTCAACTGCTCCGTTTCCTTTGAATCATCTGGAGAAAAAAATCGAACAGTGCTATGACGTGAATCAGTAAGAATGAGACATTAGCTTTACCGGTTACAATATTTGTCTTTATCAATAACAGACCTGGAACAGAGGCAAATTGCAGACTATTAACGGCACTGCGTATATCTCCTGCACTTCCAGAACATACCATCTCCAATATAGTAGGGTCTGGGACAATGGCCCTTCCAACACTCTGCATAAAGTCAAACAGTTGTCAGAAATTAGATGAAAACAAAGTAGATTCAAATCAGCACCAGTGATGGGTCACCTTTTCATTTTCATGGGTTAGAATACGAGTCAGAACCTTCATCATAGTAGTTGGAGCCACCGGATTAAAACTGGAAACAGAATGGCAGAAATAAAAAATATTCAATATTTCATTCCTGATAGTCTTCAAGATGTATTTAAACGAACCTGATGGTAGTGATATCCAGTTCCTCCAGGATTTCACTGGGAAAAAGCAATCTTGAGCTGCTGTCTCCATTTACGCTATTGGACACAATGAACACTAGGGGGCATCGACTGGTCCTCCCAAATACCCTTAAACAAACGTCAAAACATGAGGACGACCTAAACATTAAGCTATATTTAGCACACACAAAAACATTTACTTGAATCTGTTATCTTAATTAAATCTAAATTGGGCGATCAATGTTTCCAATGACAATGTGGTCCTCAAACCAGTGACCTTGTTTGTTAATTTTCTAAATGGAAATTTAAGTTACTGACTCACCTAAGAATATCATGCAGCTCACTAGGCTTCCGGTAAAACTGGTTTGGGAATTCCTGATGAAAAAAACAAATCAACGCTGATCCATGGCACTGCTAGTAGTTATACACTATGTATTGTACAATTGGTGAGAGTTGTTTTAACAATATAAGTCATCAAGGGCAAAATTATAAAACAGGAAAATCAGGATCATTTCTGTACCCACCTCAACCAATATTAGCTTCATTCCTGTCTGTGTTTTATCACCCACCATCTTTAGGCAGTTGTACTTGTTGGCTCTTAGAAGAAATTCCTGAAATTGGACTGACTGTGAGGTATTATTTTCACTGGTTGTTCTCCTGTCTAACACAAAACACACACAGAGAAGCAAATAAACACTTGATTTTTGTTGTAATTCAAAAAATAAAAGGATTGAATAAACCGGGTATTGATTGATAAGTTTTTCTCAGAATTAATTTGACTCAAACCAAACATAGCTCATCTTAAATACAAAATAAGACAAATATGAGAATATTTTTGCCAGAATATTTTGGCAAGATCTCAGACAAGCAATTGTAAAATAACGATCTCACGTCTAATATACTCACCACAATCAATGTTGGTGTACGTGTATAGGTAAGGTGGGTTGCTCCACTCCTGAATTCTTAGACCCAGCTCCCGGGATAAAACTTGTACTGTAGCAGTCTTTCCGCAACCAGAAGGGCCTGTTAACAGCAGTAGTCCTCCCTATGAAGAACAGAAGAATACAAGTACATAAAATACAGACATCCATTACAGCGTCCCTTAGGTAGTCATTCAAAATATGAAAAACTTTCAACTTGTCAAAGATTCATGCCATGACGAAAAAGTTAATTCTCATTTATTAGCTTGTGAATGTACTGTTAATGCATGTTTATATAATTAGGCTCATGTAATAAAGGTTGCTACCTCACTCGGAACTTGAGAATGAAAATTTACTGCCATACCTGTGATGCATCTGTATGAAGTCTCAGCCAATTCTCCACTTCTTCTATCTTCTTCTTGTGAACCGCTAAATCAACCTGCACAAAAACTCAAGATTAAACTTGAACTCATTGGCTGCCATTGACAGTAAAAGACACCCAATACATCGGGGCGGAATGGCAATAAATTATGCTGTTTCGGTGCCTTCAATGGGAACAGACATTAGCGGGGAACATTTGAATATGCAGAGAAAAGGTAAAGACCAGAAGAAAATGTTAGATTAAGAGGGAAAAAAATGAGTGGTGAAGAATATGTAAGGGCGTCTGAAAACACTGACCTTTACACATGGCATGTATCTGTCCACCCAAGGTTCATCCTGTTCCCCGACGCTGAAGTGCTTTTGTGGGTAGTTGGCACAAGGGTCGAAGCTGCCAGTTTTACCTTTCTTCTTCGGTTGTCTCACCAATTCCTTTTGAGACCCCAAAATTTTACTCCTTTTCTTTCTAGAGGCATTTAAGTGCTCTCTCTTAAAATCGCTGAAGGATGGATCCACCCAACATTTTGTCTGCGGAAAAGATCACATTGCATTTCACTTTTTATTCCAACACTTGAAAAGGTTTGACACATATTCCGAAGATGTATTGGTAACAAAAAAAACACACACATGAGCTCCATAAACTACCAGGAATGGATGACTTTTTCAACTCACACTGCTTGAAGCAACGTTATCTTCCAGGGACGTCTTTTTCATTTTCAGTTTATTACGCTTCACATTGAGTCTACCGAGTCCTGTGTAACAGAAAACAGTATATAATGGTTGAGCATGGACATTTAAAAAAAATACTAATTTGCTTTTCATGTACGTATTACCTAGGCTCTTTTCTACACAGCAAGGTAGTGAAGTGGAATGGACTACTAACTTGACATCGGGACGCTGTGAGCTAATAACCTATTTCTCTGGTTAAACATAAATAAAAAATAAACGTGCCAAATTGAACTACTTTTGATCACATCGCATGCATTTGCAAAATAAACAGTCGCAAAGAAAATTAAGCATATTTACTTATCTTGCCTTCGTTTAATACGGCGGACGCAGAATGTCGTAAATTGCATGATGTTTAACGTAAAGTGAGTTGATACGACACTTTACGGCAGTGTGTCTATGTGCGAATCGTGAAGGTAAATAAATCCGAGACAAAACCATAATGTTGCTCCGTATTTGTGACTTCTCTTTAGCTCGTTTTTCTTTTGAATAGTCAGCATAAATATTTAAGAAAATATCCAAATGACCGTGTAACATATATTATGTTCTATGTTTCAGATTGCTGTAAGAAAAATTACACGTGTTGGGTCGTCGTAAGCTATGAAATCGAGAAGACAACCAAACATCCTTTTAACAGGTATTAAAAGACTCCCCTTAGTGTGACTTAGTACGTTTCGGTTGGTAGGATTTATTATACTTTCAACAGCAATTTAGGCGGCAAATATATGTTTAAAAAAACGACAACAAATAACCTCACAGTTTGATTTTATTCCTCTGTCATGTTTACAAACATTACTACAGTCTGTCTATAGTTTAACTGTACTAAAACGTGGTCCAAGAAAACTGAGTAGAATCCTATGTGAAACATATATGCCAGAAAATTTGGAATTTTGTCTTTATCTAAAATTGTCCGGGCCTTTTAAAAATACTATCCTTTCTGTACAACAGGAACCCCTGGTGTAGGAAAAACAACTCTGGGGAAGGAGTTGGCTCAGCGGACTGGGCTCACCTATGTTAACATAGGAGATCTAGCACAGGAAGGTAAAAAAAAAAAAGATTCCACGGATAGGCCATATCAGTAAATTTTGCTTCTATTGACAAGATGCATTACTTCTCCCCAGGAGATCTTTACGACGGGTATGATGAAGTGTACCAGTGCCCCATTTTGGATGAAGACAGAGTATGTTATCCTTAAATTATTTTCCAACTTGCACCAGCTCAACAAAACATCCATAATTTCTTTTTTTTTTAATGCACTCTTATGAGATTTAGATTGAGATCATCCTTGAATGTCTTGACCTATCTTGGTATCAGCAGTATGTCTAAAATATTGTTTAAAATGTTCCAATTATGTGGGCCTACAGGTCATAGATGAGTTAGAAGAGAAGATGTCGCACGGAGGTGTTATTGTTGACTACCATGGCTGTGACCTCTTCCCTGAGCGATGGTTTCAAATTGTCTTTGTTCTCCGAACAGACAATACGCAGCTCTACACGCGACTAGAAAACAGGTACTCTTTACTTGTGTCTCTTGGAAGATTCACGGTCATATCTAACTTCCTGATCATTTAATTACTTGACAGGGGCTATACAGGAAAGAAGCTGCAGGACAATCTGCAATGTGAAATATTTCAGACCATATATGAGGAGGCAATGGAGGCCTACAAGGAAGAGCTTGTTCACCAGCTGCCAAGCAACACTCCTGAGGACATGGAGAACAACTTGGAACAGATAGAACAGTGGACTGAGAAGTGGATTAAAGACCACAATTAGACTGGTGTCTGGCTAGGAGATAAAATATTGTATGTTTGAGGGAGGGGGATCATTTGTCCCCATTTCATAAATACTATCATCATGAATGCTGTTCATATGTATTTTTAATATATATATATATACATATTCATCATTTGTGGGGAGAAAACATTGGAAAATAGCAGACAGAGCTCAGCAGCAAAACAACAACAAAGCCATGATAGAGAAATCATGGCCACAATTGCCAAAGGCCAGATTTTTATTCCAACAAATAAGTTTCCTTAAGTGAAACACACAATTATTGAGCTAGACAGGTATGGTTTTGGATTTGTGATCAAACCACGTGAAAGGAAATTTAAAACATTAAACTGTTTTGTACAGATTAAAATCTTGTGTTGTAGTTTTTAGGTTTCATAATTTTCTGTTAAAACCACTACTGTTCGATTTTAAAGCCAATAATATAATCAAGAAAAAACCTTAGATTCATCTGCTATAAAATGCAAAGTATATGTCATGCAAATTGCCAATCCAAAAATAACCTGTTACTAATTTATGGCCCTCGAAACCGTCCAATGAAAATCAAGAAGAAGAATGTGACACGCAACGTGAACAGGAAGTGTCGTCGGTCAAGACCTCCCCATCTATCAGAAGTCTTGACGAAGGCTTAGCAGGTGACTTTGAAGGTGTGGCCTAAATTGCGCACCCGAATGCGATAGATGTAAAAACTCCATGGATAAATATGTGTTTCTATATCGAGGCTCCACGTTTAAGGACGAAATGGCAGGCTAATAAATGTTTCAAGCGTGGTTTATGAAAGTTATAAATATATTAGTTCTAATTAAAGTGATTTCATAAATTAGGACACGTATTTAAAGCTTTCCAACGCCCCTAAATAACCTTTTTTTCCAATTTCACTCCTCATTCTTACCACACATGTACTGCAAATGTAGAGAACATAAGTACGATTATTTGATTGCTCTTAAGACATAAACGAATTGATTTTGATGGGCATGTGCCCTTACCAAGATGGCCGCCACGCAGGCACGTCCCTTAGCTGCGGATACAGGTCACTGACGATGTTCGTGAGGCAACCTATGGCTTCGCACTTCATAGATACATGAGACGTTCTCCTAGTAACAAGCTACGTGCTCTCGCCGTTTGAGTTACATGGACCACCGAATTCAATACAATGGCTAAATGTAAGTTTTTGAAATTATCCATATAATTATTCATAGCGCGAAGTATCGTGCGAGTCGTGTCGTTCACACTGAACGGGGCACTAGTACAGCGACATTGAACGGGAGGCATACATTGAAAGACTGAATTGTAGCAAGCTAATTAAAGTAATTAAGGGATCTTAATTGAAATTTGTGTAATTCACAATGAAAACGGTAATTATGTTTTGTTGTGCGAAGAAATTGATTTTGCCACGATTTTCTTGGCACCGTCTGTTTTCCCATGACGTCACGTATCCCGGATACAGCCAAGGGCCTCCATGCTGGAGTTCTCATTTATTTGTTTAGGTGCTTTTGCGTGTTCACAAAATACATATATCTCAACTCTGTTTAGAAATTTATTTTAATTAGTAATTTTCTGAAACTTACTCTATGCTGATTGGAAAAGGATGGAGGATTTTTTTATGTAATAAGACCCCCCTAAGTGGACAACAATAAATCTTGCAGCTTCACGTAACATTTATAGGGTAATTACAATACTATCACCCTAGTATACAAAGAAAAAAAAAATCAAACAACCCGGTATAATATATATAAATGATATATTTTGGGGATTGGATTAATGAAATCATGCCTATTTTGTAAGAATAGGTTGAGCATTTTAAAAAGATTTTTATGTAGTAGTTTGAGTAACAGTGTTTCCAAACCCAACTTGAAAACTTTTGTAAACTTTGTCCATCATTGTGTCTTCCACAGTAACAAGTAACAATGCCTCAGCCCAGAATTATGATGGTGGTGACAGGGGATGATTTTGGTTACTGCCCCAAAAGGAATCAAGGAATTGTTGACTGCTTTAAAGCTGGAGGTATTTCCTCAGTGTCACTGCTAGTTAATGCATCTGCTGCCAAGGATGCAGCAGATTTGGCTAAAAGGTAATGTGGCAGATCTTGAGAATGTTGACTAACTTGACTTTAATCATATACTTTGCTCTCACAAATGTTACAAATATTATCCAACAGTTGATGCACTTTAAATTATGTTTATGCTCATGAAAAGCTATTTTAAAAATAAAAACAAAATGAGTCCAAGCTTAATTGGCCCTAAGATTTTGAACAATAAACTTTTCTTGTCAGGCACGGCATCCCAATTGGGCTCCATGCCACTAAGATTTTGAACAATAAACTTTTCTTGTCAGGCACGGCATCCCAATTGGGCTCCATGCCAACCTGTCAGAAGGCAGGCCCGTATCTCAGAATCTACAACAAACCTCTACACTGGTAAATGGGTGTGGCTTCTTTCATGGAAAGATGGGCTTCCGTCAGGCACTAGCACGACATCAGCTAAGCATGGAAGAGGTACTATGATGAGTGTCACCTATATGTATTCCCTTATTCGGTTAGTCATTATTTTTTCATGTTAAATAAAAAATCTTTTTTTAAATTTATTTTGAGGTGGATCTTGAGCTAAGAAACCAGATCAGGCGGTTTAGAGATTTGACTGGTCACCTACCTCATCACATGGATGGCCATCAACATGTTCATATACTCCCAGGTCAGTCAAATTGAGTCAAATTCTGTTTTGCGTTTAGTTTTAAAAGCTGCTTCTTTCACTAAAATGCTACGAGAGCAGAATATTTTACAGACTATCTGTATATTTATTTATATCTATCCTTTGCAAAGCAATTAGTAGACCTGAATGCCTTTTAACTGCTGCAATGATTTTGCTTTGCAACGGGGACATATTTTCAGTGTCTCTATCCAGTTTTATTGAAATTGCAGGCGTCTTTGAGCCCAACTATAATTGAATATTCATGATGCTGTATATACCACATATGAATGATCTTCTGTTGCAGAGGTCCGTGAGGTGTTTGCACAAGTCCTTTCAGATCACAGAATTCCATATACCCGCGTTCCAGTGGAACCAGGTTTACACAGCTGTCCATGGCTTCCAGTACATCTTCAAAAATTTTACACACAGGTGGAGAAAGATGCCCAAGACTCCATTCCTGTCTTCAGGCGTTATGGAATAAGGTGTGTGTGAATAATGAGGGTTTAATTTAGTTGGTGAATGGCTATCGTGAATTCAAACACCTACACACCTATTCCTGACTGTATCAATTTGCAAGTTGTATTGGCAATGAACAACAAATTCAACATTTCCATATCCACAGGTGGCCCGATGTCTACTTGGGATTAACCACAGTCGGGCAGAACATGTCTGTCCCCAACCTGAAGAGGGCCTTCAGCCATGCCTTGAGTATGTCCAACCGAGACAATTCGAGTTCTGAAGAGTCTGTGGTCACAGCAGAACTCATGGTGCACCCAGGTTACCCTAGTGACCCACAAATAGGTGGTTGCGGAGAAGGACCGGATGACTTTTCCCAGTCAGAAGACCGACAACACGAGCTAAATGTACTCACTGACTTGTCTCTGCTTGCCTTGTACCACCAGGAGCGAGTACAGCTATGTGCTTTTAAAGACCTATGAACATTAATATGTGAATAAGAGAGTCATATAACAACATGAATTGTATGTTTTAACTGTTGGATTCAGAATGACATTTGAATGTCCTTTACAGTTTATCAAAAAATATTAAATTTGAAACTAAAAGATTATTTGTTGTTGGCAATTACTAAACTGTATTTACCCATTTTAAAAGCGAAGATATATTTTTTGATGACGTGAATATTTTCATTCTTGTTTCCTAATGATTTTGAACAGCGTTTTGCAATTACCAATTAGAATAAAGTGACATGCAGACAATATACGTACGTACTCTGTTTTCAGGTTTTGGTCAGCAGGGGGTACTGTGATCACACAGAGGAATGAACATTTATTTGTGAACCAAATTGTTTAAAAATGATTTACACTTAGTACAAGCTCCAAAAACACTATGTACCACCACAAACAAACAATATTGAATTATAGTTGCACAGTAGGCCAAGTGTCCACATCCAACATTGCTAAAATCCAAAGTAAATATACACTTGTGGTCTTTAGATTACCAACACCACTAATTGACACCAATTAATTAAGCTCCCATGTACTATGTTGTACTACTTAAACATGGCATTTATGCAGGTCACTAATATATTTTAATCTATGAGACGTTTGATTTAAATAGTTGATTAGGATGTAAAAGATGGTCAAGTATAGAAATCGCAATTTACATAAGGTGGCCCAGACATATGTATCATAAACTCATAAACAATCTGAATGGTTTGTTGACAGATGCAGTTCGGTATTTCACACATCACGCAATGCTACGTTATAGCACAAATTGTGACGTCATACTTGAAGCCTCGTTCCATATCGCGGGGGGTATTCTAACGCGACCCCTCTGTTTCAAGGGTCGACACTCGAATACGAAAGACCGATGCGTGGAGAATCACTGAGGCTCGGCTTTAGACTAATGTTTCAAGTTCAAAATTAACAGTTTAAGTAACTGTCACGTACGCAATTCAATAGGGCTGTATGACTATTGTTAATGTGGAGAGACCAGCTATACAATGAAGTCATCCTCTTCCCGGAAGTGCAAAAACAATAATAGAAAGTACAGTAAGTAATGCATCATAAGCGTTAATATTGATTTCTCTAAATCTGCTATGCTATTACTGCTATACCATTAATTGACATTAATTGTTGTCACTTGTTTATATATCGTTATTTTTTTTACTTTACACGTGAATGAGCTTTATAGTTATGATGTTTTGCTCTTTTATTTTAATATTTGTCATGTGTATATCTTTCCTGCACGCGTAGGCGAGTTTTGAGGTCTAGCATTCAAATCAACCCCCAAATCCCCTCCCCCTCCCCACCCCCACCCCCAAGACCCATATTCTCTTCGCTGTGCATTCTGGGAACTCATACAGAAGTTTCAAGATGGCGGCGAGCAGGAGGCTGGCCAAGGTAAATCATCCGACTTCGTAGTAGTCCCAGCACCTGAATTACGTTTCGATGTTCGGGTGGTTGACCCATATGTGAATATTCGACCCGGGCGGACCCTAGTCGGCCTTGTATTTGACGACATCTGCTCTAAGGAGCCCATTTTTATTAACGAGGTCACTACCTTGTCGATCTGATATTTGAAAGCAAAGCAACCGGCAAATAAGGCCAGTAACCATATCCAGGGAAAATAGTTCAACTAAAAATAGTGTTGATTGGCTACGTGAAAAGATTTGACCGTGGCCAGATTGGCGTGCACGATCGAGGCGTCGGTGTTCGATGACGCTCGCGTGATACGGTGAATTTCCAAGGCACAATGCGTCGCCTAGGCTAATCAGCTAACTTGCTATCCTCGGATCCGAGCTGCCGGTTAAGCTAGCTTGTCGCCGAACGTTGACGTAAATGAGTGAGTTGATGTTATCAGGCTTAGGTTCAAGTCTAACTTGTAACTTCTGTTGTTGTAATTGTAATTATTAATGTATGTATAATTTGAGGGTTGCAGTTTCGAGTTAGTACTTGGATCTGTGTCTTCCTGTTTCGTTTTTGTGTGTCTCATCCCACGATTCCTGTCACGGTTATTGTTTAATACCCCGAGTTAGTTACTTTAACTATTATCGATATAATGTTTGCATTTTCTATCCTTAAAACACCCTGATGAAATGCACTGTATTTAATAGTGAAAGTTTTTGCAAAAATTCAGTAGTTCTAGTTTTAATGTTAAAAAAAAAACTTGTTTTGTATAGCTGAACAACTACTGTCACTTGACGTTATTTACAATTAAATTTACTATGTATTTAGCATACAACGATGCTGAATTTTATACAAGTAAATTGACGTAGGTTTCCCCACGTCTGGACCATAAAAATGCTTTAAAAAAGTCTTTAGTAAAAGCAGATGTTACTGCACTGCGGTAAATTTGATAGATTTGTTGACAAACTGTTAGAGGTGGAAAGTTGACATTCTGGAAAAGGTGCCTAGTAAACCTATCGTTCACTGGTATGTGTGAAGACCTTTCAAAAGGGCACGCCCCGTGTTAATCTAGATCATGTGTTCATTTGTCAATCATTGATCCAAAGTGAGTATCTCCGAAACATTTTATACCGGTAAACATAGGATGGGATTTTTTTTATTTCAGCATTGTGGTTGAAAATAGTTTCTTAAAATCAGTTTTAGCGTATTTTCTCGACTATAATGTACTTTATTTCTTTATGCTCAAAATACATACATTTAGGGTATATGTGTTGCAGTCCTTTGTGCCAGTGATGAAAGTGCAAATTAATTTTAATATCACTGCCACAGGTTTATAGAAAAACACTTTGCTCCTCAGTACTCACTGCAAATGAAAGCATCAAGATGCGATTGCATGAATTAATATCTGCTATTATATTGTAATATGTTTCATAATCTCACCGCTCTGCACTATTGATTTAATAAATGATTTAATCATACCCAATTTTGGTGGAGGTACAGCATGATCATGCAGGCTGGCGACTACTTGGCTCGAAGCCCTATTTCACAGGCAGAGGCATTGCAGTAACTGCTAAGGCTGACCAGTTGCTTCAACTCCAGCAAGGGTGACCAAACTATTATTTGTACTCGCACCAGAGTGATCTATTTGAATCGTCCCACACAAGGCGACCACCATTTCACCTTGGATGTAGAACCTTCCACTCCACACATTATTTACGTGCATGGCCAAATAGCCAGCCAATAGGGGCTTTGTTATCCTGTTTACTGCAAAATATTTAGCTACCCATTTGCACGTGCACATCAGCTCATAAATACTGCTGTGACATCACCATGGTGACCCTTTTTGTGTTCCTTTGCTACTTTGGGGAGAGCAGCCGAAATGAGCTTCGAGGTGAACTGAGAATGATCAAAGGTGTTTTAAAACCAAAAAAAGTGACTCATGCTTTCTGGGAGTATTAAATACATGCAGTCACACAACAAGTGTGACCGGGTAACATTTTTACTCTCACACCCTTGAAAACTTTGAATACAGTAGTTCCTTGTTCATCCCCCATAGGTGAAATTCACTGGCTACTGCAGCACAGACACACAAAAAACAATAAATAGAACAATAATAGAATACAGTCTTAAAAGTAATAAACAGAATAACTATGTTTTGGACCGATATAGTGCAATTGTTTTCAGAACAAGTGCAGAAGTGTTATAAATACGTTTATCTTAGCATCACCCAGTGATGCTGGTGTCCACACGTGACTAATTTAATCACATTCTCAAGCCCTGTGAGCAGGTGAATTGCAGACAAATTGTACCCCAATGGATTTTGCTTAAATGTACTTTTCTTCTTAACCATTAACCCCCACCCTCCCGCAGGAACTTGATGAGATTCGCAGATCTGGAATGAAAAACTTCAGAAATATTCAAGTTGAGGAATCAAACCTATTGTCATGGCAAGGGCTCATTGTACCTGTAAGCAACTCTTATTTAACTGCCCTGACACCTTTTCGCCTTTCTATTTTATTGGCATTAATGTTCTCCGTTCCTTCCTAGGACAACCCTCCCTATGACAAAGGCGCGTTCAGGATCGAGATCATTTTTCCCACCGAGTACCCTTTCAAGCCTCCCAAGATCACGTTCAAAACAAAGATCTATCATCCCAATATTGATGAGAAGGGTCAAGTGTGTTTGCCGGTTATCAGTGCAGAGAACTGGAAACCAGCCACCAAAACTGACCAAGGTAGGCGTATTATTCTGGGCACTATTGAACAATTCATTTCTACTAGCTCAAACAATTTTGACACTTCTATAGAGAAGAGGTGTTTTAAAACAAAAACTCAGGATTTTAGGGCAGATAATTGAACCCAAGGTTAGGCACTCACTCTTGCAGTATACTTATCTACTATTTGCTCATTTCGGCTATACAGTGGTACCTCGACATATGATCGTAATCCGTTCTGAGACTGAAATCGTATGTCGAGCTTTTCGTAACTCCAGCGAACGTTTCCCATTGAAATAAATTGAAAACAAATTAATTCGTTCCAACCCTCTGAAAAAACACCAAAAACAGGTTATTGGATTGGAAAAAATGTTTTATTTCTTCTAATTCGCCATATATTGACAAAGTAATAAATAACGAGTGGTTTAATAGTAATAAAATGTGTTTAATAGATGTAAAATTAGACGCATTTCGCGGAGGGGAGAGACAACGACATACACGGAGGCGGGGGACTTTATCCACGGCACTCGTAAACAAACAAATGTAAATTAACTTGGATAAATATACAGACACACTCAAACATACATTTAATGTAACCTTACACAAAACTGAATTCTAGTTTTGTCTTAATCTTTTGTTACCTTCATTTTCCGGGTTAGCGGTTTGCCACGCCTCCACCCTCACGTTCGCTATCGATGGACTGTTTGCTGTTGTATTGCCTTCAAAATATTCCGAAAATGATGCACACAAATGTCCTCATAATAGGATAACGCACGACCACTTGCCAACGAGAAATAGTCTTCAAAGAACGATTGCGGGAGCTTCCTTCCTTAGAAAGAATAACAGGAAATGCAATAGCTGAGCTTACCCACGTATTGATTGTGGGTAATGAAGTTTTATTCTGAGAAAGGGTGCCATTGCCTATGGGTGTTGTGTGCACGAGTATACTTCATTACCCAGAAAGCCCTCTTTTTGCCCGCGCATGCGCGTTGTGCGTTTCCTGGTCGAAACTCGTCTGAATAAATCGTTCAGTCTTCGCAGATATAGTAGTTATACACGAAAGAGATGCGGCAAAAAAGACAGTGCTCTACTATGATAAACAGCCTCTCATGTCATGGCCACCTGGCTTGGTCGCATTTCGAAATTTTGATCGTATCGTGGGCGAATTATTCGATCGAAATTTTCGTCGTACCACAAGCATGTTGTATCACGAGGTACCTCTGTATTGAGGATAAAGATCCAACAGAATGCCCAAATCAAAATATGGTCTACATACAACAATGTTTAAAGTATGTATGTAATGTTACCAGCTTGTCAGAGAATTTAATCAGTGGAGCCAAGCAGGAACTCTGACAAGAAGAGCAAAATGTTTTTTTCACATTGCTGTACAATGGAGTAATGGAGTTTTTAACGTGATTACAAATACAGTACATTCCACAAAATGCCACCTGAATGGAAGCGCTTCGACCTGTTTTTCCAAATGTGGAAATCGGTTGCAAATACCTATTGTTTTACTAACAGTCATAAACATCAATCTACTCAATGCTAAGAATTCCCACAAGAGTAAATGTGATTTAACAATCTCAAAAGAGCAAACAACTAAAATGACCTATTTGCTACTAAATTGTTTGTATGATTGATTATCCAGCTTGACATAAAACAATTCTAGGCAGGAGATGGCAACAGCGTTCTAGCTATCAAAAAAAACCCTGTACAGCTCACAACTGCCTTCAACCACACGCATATAAATTCAACATAAACTTGCGGATCAGGTTATCTGACATAACCCAAACCTGACACACCAGATTGATTGTATCTTATACCCACTGCAAATATAATTTGCAAGTTTGCAATTAAATAACATAAAAAAATTGAGACGTTGTTTTTTTCAATCGTACTCCAAGGATCAACGGTAAACATTACTAGAATACGTCTACCAAATTTCATTCTGATTCATCCACGAATAAATAAGGGGCCAAAGTAGTTAAAACTTGAAATGACAATTTATTAGTTAGACACTCCAAAGATGACAGGAAAACTAAATTATTGTGTTTGACACGGGTATTATGTACATCTAATCGCGTTGTGTACTCGCAACGACCTGCCTGTCGAAATATCCTCGAGCAAAAGAGTGGAGCTCCTCTTGTTCTTGATACAATGTTTTATTTTGAAATGTATGTGACCACATGTTTTCTCTTGCAGTAATTCAGTCTCTCATTGCACTGGTGAATGACCCTCAGCCCGAGCATCCCTTGAGGGCAGACCTAGCAGAAGAATACTCAAAGGACCGTAAAAAATTCTTGAAGAACGCCGAAGAGTTTACAAAGAAACATGGCGAAAAGCGGCCAATGGACTGATCACTTGCTGTGCGTTTAGCCCTCTCTTTCTCCCCCTTACCTCGTATCTGCCCAACCAAATCTTTCTTCCCATCTGCCCTTTCTAAATTGCCGTCTTTTACCCTCCTTTACCATTCACGTTCCCCTCCGTTTTGCGCCCCACACTGCTCCCTCCATCTTGCACCCCGGGAGCGGCCCAGCTGAAGCAGGCAGTGGCAGCCTCAGTCTCCCTTCCCATCTGCTCTGTGGATCAGACCGCTTCCTATCCCTCCTCCCAGCCATAGATTTCCATACCTTCACTAACTTTCTACTCTTAAATAAGTCAAAATGAAAAAAAAATAGGCTAAGACATGGAGAGTTGAATAGGAATACTCAAGAGTAATGTGTTTTACTGTTTGCTTTTCTTCAAATATAAAAGATTGTTAAATAGATCTCACATAGATTTTTTTTTTCTCCAGAGATTTAAAAAGGGTTGATGACTCATTCTATTAGCCACGTTAGCAGTAACACATGAAGGGAAAGAGAAAATCGTAGAAGTATCATTTTTTTTGGCAGACTGCAGTTCCCTAACTGACTTCCACTGCTTCTAGACTTGCACTGTATTTTGTGGAATAATCCTACATTTTCCCTTGCCCAGATTGTAACCCTCTGAGCAAAGGCAAACTATTGCTGTCCCACATGTGAATTTAATTCTTATAGAAGTTCTGTATTTGTCACCAAAAAAAATCTCCCAATTATTCTCAGCAAGCTCCTTTTAGAGAACACGTTACACGTATTTTTATGGGTTTGATTAGTTGTACAAAAACACTTGTTCCCTGTGTGAAGGTTTTTTTGTTCCCTTACAAATGCCTTGTAATGTTCTTTTAATTACCAAAATAATTTGGATTGGCACTTTGATATATAAAATTGTCAAAGTAGGAAATTTGTACTGTCCATGTCTTTTCCCACTGAAAGCCATTGCAGTGTCACCATCTTCATTTAAGACATGCTGGCAACCACTTTCTGGCAGTAGATCAACTGCCAGCTTCCAGTGCTGAAACTGACTTAAATGGTCTACAAGGGGCGAGTTCTCCGAACCAGGAGGCCAAGTCACTCGCCCGGAGCGCAGTTAAGCTCAGACAGCACCGTGAAGCGAGCTGGGAGAAGGGCTAGCGGTTAAGGGGTATGTCAGTTGCACAGAAAGGTGACTGAGTGGCCAAAAAGCAATGCATAACAGCTGTTTGATCCAGTCTCAGTTCTTGTTTCGTAATAAAGATGGCTAACCATTTTGCCTCACTGTTTGTATACTAGTTAAGGTACACTATCCCAAATAATGGACAGTGAGCAGTAGACAGTAGATTGACTTATTCTGGTGCTGTACAATAGACAACAACCAATTAAACTCCACACACTCAACCATTAATGTGTATTTCAAACACCTTAGTACATACAAAGTTCAAAATTATGCCTCAATTTTTTATCAAGTTTAACATTTCTAAATAAATATATAAATTGTGATCAAATTAGGACTGATAAAGTGGACAAGCTTAATTTATATAAAATACCAACATTGTTTCAGTATTAGATTATAAGATTAGGACCACTGAGTAAATGGTGGTCAATATTCCCAGTATAAACTTTTAAAGTCAGAATTTTGGCCACCTTTTTTGTACTTTTTGGTACTTTTAAAATAAGTTCCAATCAGGTGTTGAAAACCATAGGATTTTAGAAGTGTTACAGAAAACCATCAATCCAGGGTGTCCAAAGTTAGCTGGACTTGGCTCCAGCACCCCCGCGACCTTTGTAAAGACAAATGGTACGAAAATGAATAAATGTTACAGAAAATATGGTTTGGGAACCCCTTGATTTCTATGATACACGAACTAAAGAGAAAGATTTTTTAAAAAGCAAGTAGAATTTGGGAGTAACATCACTTCATGGGCAATGGTATAGAATATAAAACGGTAGTATAATGTCAATTTAAGGAGAAAAGTCAGCAGACAACGTGTTGGGGACTTGGGAAAAAAATCAGAATTAGAACACAACTTTAAAAATAAATAAAAGACGTCACTCATTTTAAAATCGCGCTGGTTAATGGTTTGCTTTATTAAAGCTGAATTAGAAAATTCTGAGCCTCCCATGTAGTAATTGTCACGACAGTAATTTAGTCATGTCACCTTTAATTGCCGTCGCCATTGAATGGCGTCATCAATGTGCACTCGCCTCATTTCTCAAATATACACTATACTTCACTACACGGGCCTCTTTTGCTCTTCCTGCACTTTGGCCAAATATCTGATGGAAGGTACGAGCATGACATGATTTAAAAGTGAGTTTAGGAAATAAGATTGTTGAAGTGGAGTTGCTGTCAAGCTGTCGCTAAAACGCTAACCTGGAAGTAATCACAGAAGGGATGAACGGGAACAAGAAGATGGCGTCGTTTGAGGAGCATCCGGTAGGCGAAAAGAAAAATGTTAATACTACTGACTCCATTATGTTAACATTCCATCTGCTTCTAACATCTTGTTCATTTCCTGGAGATGGTTATTCGATTATAATTGTAGAAACCGCTCGAGAAGAAAGTTGCGATTTTACACTATATGAAAACATTCTGTTGTGAGCCTCACTGCTAGCAGTCTATGATTAGCAAGCGGTCTATTGGCTCATTAACATACAGTTTCTCATTGTACTGATGTATTGTACTGAAAGTGTACTTTTTGACGTTATTAGCTTGGCCGTGACGGTAAATTATGCCAGAAAAAAAGCATCCAGTGGCATAATGCGACTCGGTTAAACACCTGGGGGCGCCGTCTTTTGTAAACAAAACTTATCTATACCATCTAGCTGTCTCCGTGTGTGGTTGTAGTGCATACCTCAATTGTATAATTATTTCGGCATCGGAATCTTGCACTAAACACGTTTTAATGCTCTAGATTTGTTCTCGTCACCAAACTGCCTTTTTTTTAAATGAACAGTGAAAAAATAAGACCAATGGTCTACTTATGTTGTTTTATGTACAAACTTTGCTTATTACATACGTTAAGGGTTTCAATTGCACTGGGGTTATAAATTATTGCACAAAAAATATTCTTTACGTCGTCGGTCAATACCAAACCGAATAAGCAGCGAGTTACAAGTTTCACATTTGTTTCTTTTGCCACAACGGGAGGAAAACTTTCATGCTTTTCTCAACAACATAGCACACAGACAATATTTCATTTGCATGCATCGATAAGGGCCTGTGTATTAATCTTTCTGCTTGTAATTCTGTTAAATTCTGAATGGATTTTCTTTATTTTGTTCCTCTCTATTACAAACATTTCAGACAAAAGAAATGGAAATGTTAAGATGGAACCCAATGGGCTCAGTTGTTTTAACTTTACTGTCCATGTTAACACAGCCATTGATTACTGCTTTCACTTTTCCTTTCATTTGAGGGCCGTATGAACACATAAATCTCTGCGGGAGTCATTGCTGAAACAGACCTCAACACTGACTGCTGAAGCAAGCTTTAAAAAAAAAATAGCATGAGTCTTCAGCACCCTGGGACCCAAATCCCTCCCGTTCACCCGGATGTGGAGATGAAATCTCTGCCCTTCTATGATGTGCTTGATATCCTCATCAAGCCCTCTAGTTTAGGTCTGTCCTCATTTTTTCCATTTTATTTTTAACTTCTGAAACATGTTTGCTAATCTTTGTGGCACAATGAACAGTTTTGCTATTACTTAATTTCATCTACCAAGCCAAAATAACTTCTAACAATGATGAAATTAAAATGCACATTTTAATTTTACATTCATTGGTCATGTTTTCAGGAGCAAGTATTGCACAAAGATACCATCAAGAAAAGTATTTTGTCTTTGCCTTGACACCACAGCAAGTTCGGGAAGTATGCATATCCAGGTGAATCTTTGTCAAGAATTCTTTTCAGGAACACATTTCTAATCCAAGTCAAATACTTAATTGTGTTTCTTTACAGGGACTTTCTTCCAGGTGGCAGAAGAGATTATATGGTACAAATTCAATTAAGGTGGGGCTTTTTGGATTCTCAAGTGAGGAATAACATTTCAAAAAAAGCACACACAAATATTACATATAGCCTATTGGGAGGTCTGAAAACCATATTGCGGTACTAAAATCAACCTGATCCATGAAATATGGACTTTAAGATTGGATTGGATTGGATAACTTTATTCATCCCGTATTTGGGAAATTTCATTGTGACAGTAGCAAGAGGGTGATTAGACAGAACAACAAAGCAAAAGCACAAAGTGCCACGCAAATCAATGTGCCTGTACGGTGTATTGTTAATATATAGACCATTATCCTCTTTTTGTTAGTACCCATCTGCTTTTTGGCACAATGAACTGTTTGTTTGACTTTAATGACAATAATAATTTATCTTGTCCTCTTTTGTCAGGTTTTGCTTGTCAGAGACAAGTTGTCAACAAGAAGACAATTACCCAAACAGTCTCTGTATAAAGGTCAATGGAAAACTTTTTCCTTTACCAGTAAGTATTTGTGTAGCTCTAAAATATTGTGGGTCATTGTATAACTGTACCATAGTTTGCACTTTTTTTCCCATTTTATTTGTCGTGAATGACTTTTATTTTCAGTAAAGCATGTAACTGAGAAATCTTTCAGACCAGCTGTTCTATGCATTTCTAGTTTTGACCTAAAAAAATAAGTAGAATTTTAAATTGTCTGTCTGCCATAAGCAAGGGTGATTATAACTAATGACTTATTTTAAACTCAATTCAATATTTCCTGATTTCTTCATAACTTGCAAGAATGAGTCTTTGCGTGGATGTATTAATTTATGAAAGAGACTTTTTTTCAAATAATGTTTGACTAATGTTGGACCTACATTTGTATTAGGGTTTTGCACCACCCCCCAAAAATGGTGTCGAGCAAAAGAGACCAGGAAAACCTCTCAACATTACCTCATTGGTTCGACTGAGCTCTGCAGTGCCCAATCAGATTTCAGTGACTTGGGCACCTGAAATTGGGAAGGTAACGTACTTACTCAATTCATGTTTCTTCTTCTTATTGTCAACTGAACCTTATGTTGGGACACACGTTCTGATGTTTGCAGACCTACTCCATATCTGTGTACCTGGTGAGGCAGCTAACATCCCCACTGCTCCTTCAGAGGCTGAGGATGAAGGGGATCAGAAACCCAGACCACTCCAGAGCGCAAAGTAACGGCACTGCTAAATTAGATCTGTTCATTCATGTATTTACCCTCTCATATCAAAAAGCATGCTACATGTATACCGTATTTTCACGACTATAAGGCACACTTAAAAGTCTTAAATTTTCTCCAAAATAAACAGTGTGCCTTATAATCCAGTGTGCTTTATATATGGAAAAAAAATGTGTCATTCATTGAGGGTGCGCCTTATAGTTGTGAAAATACGGTATATAGTTTTTCTAAACCCAGTATATTGTACTGGTTGACCAGGCTATGTCAATGTGAAGATTGGTTCATTATGTTGATGTTTTTTTGGGAGATGATGTTGAGTTGTGAACAAAATTATCCATTCATTGCATGGTATTTAAAAGATACTTTTTGTTCTCTTTCTCTGTCTTATGCCATCTCAAGTTAAAGAGAAGCTGACTGCAGACCCAGAGAGTGAAGTTGCTACGACAAGTCTCCGAGTCTCCCTCTTGTGTCCGGTAAATACGTCTTTGTATTATAATTGTGTCGTTTTAAAGGAGCCAAAATAACCCCAAACTAATCACTTAACGAAGCGCAAGATGATGAACACTTGAGGAGGAGGGTTTTGCCACTAGGTGTCACTAATGCTTAAAATATTGGATCTAGTACAGTACTTCAATCCAGAGACTATATATAACCATGGACTCCTTCAAATCCATCTTCATTTTGATTGGGTTTCTTCAATAATTATCTACAGGGAAAAAAATGAAATAAAACAATTTCAAAAAAACATAGTGGACATTTGAGTCGTTTTCAAAATAATGTTATTGTAATTAAAGTTGAACTAACATGTTTTCATTTTTCCACCAGTTGGGTAAGATGCGACTTACGGTTCCTTGCCGAGCAGTGACTTGCTGTCACCTTCAATGCTTCGATGCTGCCCTCTACTTGCAAATGAATGAAAAGAAACCTTCCTGGGTCTGTCCTGTCTGTGACAAAAAGGCCACGTATGAAAGTCTCATCATTGATGGGTTGGTTCCGTTATTTATTTATTTTTAAGTCATGCCACAAAGCTGCCTTCCTGTCAACCACTGTTGAATTCTTATAGATTAGTATCTGTTTTATGCATTCATCTTGTTGTTTGTTAAATTTCGATAGAAAATCAGAGAAAAAATGTTAATCAGTTTTTGCCCTGATCACCCACTGCTACAAAGTAGTGTTGTGATCCAAATTTGGACATAAACCGGACCATAGTGGAACACTAATATAAAGTCAAAATGACAGTAAATATTTGTATACAAATCAGTATGGGTATTACCACTGCACTTTAATGAATGGTAAATGTTATTGAAAATGGATAAAGGGCTGAATATTGGCCATTAAAATATGCCTATACTCATGATGTAGATTATTCTTGGAGATCTTGAATGACTGTTCAGACGTGGATGAAATCAAGTTCCAGGAGGATGGTACCTGGTGTCCAATGAGACCAAAGAAAGAGTCTGTCAAGGTCTCATCTCGGTTGATTACAAAAATTGAGTGTGAGTATGTCGTGGAAAAACATTCTCTCTTTCAATTGGAGTTGTGAAGATGTACATTAGTAAGAAATATTCTTCCCTACGTCTTGATGTTTTCAGCTGTGGCTCCTTTGCGACAACCTTTGGTGATTCCACAAGCTACTGAGCCCCTCCCCGCAAAGAAGGTTGATATCATCGATTTGACTTTGGAAAGCTCGTCCTCCGATGACGAGGCGGACAGCCCAGATCCCCCTCTTAAGAAACGCTGTGTTTACATTTCCAAAACTGAAGACTTGCATACGAAGGGGTAAGAATGCACAACTTCTACCATCATAATCATTGAATAAATTGATTCTGATATTTGATTCAACTTAAAAAAATCCAACCGGAGACAATTTTCTTCACTGGTGTAGGAACCAATGCTAAATTCGGACTCTTTCTTCTCAGGGTATTGACTTATCAGCCTTCCAATCTACGCATGCCAACTGTTCAGGCCTTGGACCCGTCCTATCTGGCCTCTTCACTAAGCGATTTTACAGTCCCCTTTCATCCATCCACCTTGGCTAGCATCCCCACAGACATGCAGAGTAAGTCTATCAGCACCCAGCTGTTATTATTACAAAAATCATTTAAACAGAATATTCTGATGATTTGTCTCTTTTTTTAGGCCTGGACCTGTTCTCTTTAATTCAAGCGGACCCTCAGGTATGTAAATATATTGTAGCCTTTCACGGCAAGAATCAGAATTCAATTTAATCCTTTTTTTTATTTTATTTAAAAAAAAAAAAAAGCTTTTTATTAAACTTTATATTATACAGCTTACACATGTTCACAGCAAAATTGTCCCTTTATTACCTACTAAGCACTTTTCAATGCGCACAATAACACGAACCACCCAAAACGAAATTGAAATCTCATTATACTTGTATAATAATAATTTAGGCATTCTATTAAATACACCTTACACAAACGTGGGTATCCTATCGATGAGGCCACCAAAAAGACTTAATTTATTAACACATGGCCAAAATTAATGTAAAAGCCCATAATGGTCACTGAAAAAAACAAATTTGACAAGACTGGAATTTTTCAAAATGCATATTGATGAGTCACTAAGCTACAGGAGAATTACTTAGATGACACAAAACTGGAGCTTTTTGAAGACAACAGGAACACTTGGAACCTCTCCACTTTGATAAGGTAACAAAAAAGAATGCAGTCAACCCAGCCTACTTTTTCTTAGCCAGGAGCCCTACAGTATTTGGAAGCGTAATCCCAAGAGAAGCCTTCTTTTTCTTTCTTGGAAAGACCTTTTATTTTGAAATGGTTTATTTTTTTCCAGCATTACAGGCCTCCGCCCATGTTTCTGGAAAACCTGGCAAATTCCATGCAGAGCGTCACTTCTGCTAGCACTAGCGCAGCCCTGATTTCTGGCAGCCGCTACGAAACAAACTCCCACACAGTTGTCTCCGTCCACGAGAGTCGAGGCATCCAAGGTGGAGAAAGAAGTGCTGGAGGAGGAACTAACAACACTATATCGGATATTATTTCTTTAGACTGAGCCACCTTTTCCTGGACTTTTGATTCAACGTCTATTTTCTAAGGCTTTTTTTTTATTCTAAACTGTATGACAAAAACAGTTCAACTTTATTGGTCCTGTAAATCTTTTTCTATTTGTTTCTCTGCCTTAAAAAAAATATGTTAATCCAATTTTCTGCCATGAGGTTAATAATTGATAAACATAAACTGAGGACATGCATTTTTTTACCACTGTGATTTATTGTTGTTTTGAAAAAGTCATTTTAGACTGGACTTATTTCTTTACCAAAAAATAAATGAAAATGTTGGTAGTTTTGTCTGACTTTGAATGTGAAAATATTGACGTGCCTCATGAAAGCTTTCATGGAAGACGTGACATTTACAAGGCCACATAGGTGCCAAAATATTTTTGTTTTCTCACTGTTAATGAGACCTATAGTTTTCCTGGATTTTGAAATCCTTGCTCAAATGAAATAAGTTTCAACTGAAAATTATATTTATGGACATCTGGGGTTTAAGGGTCTGCCATTGGCTGGTCACCAATTTAGTTTCTTTGGACAGGGTCCAATTCAGTGATGCTTAAACTGCATAGACGGACACTATTAATAATTATGAAACAATTACCATGACATTCTAGTAAAACCATTCGATCTCAGACATTTATTCCAATTTTTTTACAATTGACTGAAAGACTAAAAACCCGTATTAGCAAATGCAATCACAAATAAACATTGCTTAATTGACTGCGAATCCTGTTGCAATTAGAAGTGGCAAAGATTATTGCGCTAGACCTATTTGTCACTAATTGTCTTATCATTGGAACCAATACTTACTTATACTTCTGAATAAACAAAAACAAATTAGCAACAGTCATCCAATAATGGGTTATCTTGTCAAGGGCCAAAAGAAATCCATGCCCCTATAACACAGTGTTAATTTTATGCACCACTGACAAGCTCAGTGCTAATCAATATCACTACAATAAAATACGACCTCACATCAATCCGCTGTGTGGGTGGAGGAATTAACTATTAGCAGGGAGTAAGAAAAATGTCAACGGTGGTTTTGAAAGAAATGTACTACAGTTGCCAGATCCACAATGACGCGTGCTCACAGCTTGCTGCACCCAGAGTTCCTGACGCAGCAGGAAGTCAAGTGTGGCTGCTTCTTGCTTTCTTGTTACACTTTTTTAATTTAAATAAAGGAGGTGGGCGCCTGTTGTGCAATTGCAAGAGATAATCAGGTCATTTATTCGATGAGTTACAGTTATATTAAATACTAAGTAACCACTGTGCTAGTGGCCTTTTTTAACCATTCGACCCTTGGTTGAAACAAAATTTTCATATTAATTGAATAATTAAACAACAGCCCTGACTTATTATTGCTGTGCGTGCAAAATCTTGGCCTTGAAATTTTTCATGCGAATACCCAATATTTGGGGACCTAAATCACCAAAATATGCAGCAAGTCAAATAGTTGTACGCATTTTTTTGTGCATTTAACCCCTGAGCACAAAAATCCAGCTTTCCAATAATACACTGGAATTATCCAGGATGAGCAAAAGGGAAATTAAAGGACTACTTACCGTAAAGCCTCAAACCTGACACAGGCAATAAATGAGGGTCTAAAATCTACTAGCAAAGCACCGCTTAACTAAACTACAAAGTCAACAAAATGGTATCAAATGTATTTTACACAGGTGAAATATTTTCTCTTTTTTTCTGGAGACAGATGTTGCAAAGTTTTTTATTGAGACCTTTTATCATTTCAAAGTCATCTGAATGGTAGGCAGCAAAATAAGCAAATATTTAGAAATACAGTAGATTGTTATTCCAGCTGACGAGTGTTCATTTTGATAGTGTTTCACTCAAGCATAATTGTGTTTTGAAATAGGGAGTCATTTGAGCATTATTGATTGTATTTTGCCATAACGATTCTGTTTGTACAATGCGAATAACAACAAACTCACGTAATATACATTCAAATGAATTTTAAAACCATTAATTACACTGTTACAAACTATCATAACTAAACAATTAGAGACTCTTTCCAAACTAATGCAATACATGAGATAACTACATATGAGATTAAGCATGTGGACCTTTTGCTATTGCATTTTTTTATTAATTCAACAAAAACATGAGACCACACAAAGCCTGAATATGTGCCTCTATTCAAATGCATCACTTGTTAAAAACATTACATTTTTATTCACGTTGACACCTTGATAATTATCAATATTTGGAAAATGGCAAGTCTGCTCATGTTTCAGTGCCATTGATGATGTTTGCCGTCCAATCCAAATGAACGAACTCTTTTGGACATCTCGCACCAAACATGGCAGACAATTAGTTAAATGGATTGCCCTGTAAGGGTTAAAAAATGTCTTAATTGGTGCATGAAAGAGTTATAGTTATCCATATTTAAATGATGAATGCTGTCATTGTATGCAAATATCATCACATTTTGATTTTAATGCCTGGAACATTGGGACGAGAACAAAACTAGTATTACAAAATCTTGTCCTTATATATATTCAATTGGACATGTATGTAAAAAATGTTTGCAAATCATTGAGTTATATTTTGATGATAATTTTACACAATCTACCAACTTTATTGGGTCAGGGTTTGTATTCATAAGGACTTCATTGCAAAAATCAAACTCCAATGTGAAACAAACATGACTATTTAAATTGACTCTTCACATAAATACATGAAACACCAATTGAAGTTAACGGGCACAGTGTGTACCGAATGAGGTAGATGTCAATAAATGTTCCCTTCTTTTTTATAATCGAACAAAATTGGATTAAAAGAAATACTGTAATCCATCACAGAAAAACACAAAACAATTGAAATAAACAAAATTTTCAACCCATAACTTACATACATGTTGTATTCATACTTTACTAATGTTTAACACTTACTGCGGGTCAATATAGTATCGTTCTCAAGATTCTTTTTATGTTGGAGCCGTGTGCACCATTTGAACAATTGGATAGATAACAAGAAAGTAGTCATAAATCAACACCAACTGTACAAATCTTCCTTTTTCCTTTTACTCTTCCCAATAGAAGAAAATGGAGATTGTCAATGGCAGCCAGTGAGTTAAGCAGTGTCTGACCAACCCATGATAGCAATTACTTTACAGTCTATTATCATGCAGCAATTTAGTGTAATCATTATTTCTAACCGAAAAAATTAAACTTGTATCGGTACAATATCGCTATCATAATTAGTCAGTGTCCAAATCATTACTGGCAACCACAAAAATTGTATCGGTGCAACACTAGCTTTATCTACTCTACTGTATAAACAAAATAAATAAAAACAAAAACAATCAAGATACAGCAGCATACAGTTAATATTACATGATTAGGCTCATGTTTTTATAAAGGTACTACGCTCTATTGCCCGTTAATGGGAGAGAAATTTAGGCCTTGTTCTGACTGGCACCCAAAACCAGTTTTTTAGGCAATCCAGATTGAAAGCCACGCGTACATGAGTATTTTTTTTTCTTTTTACTTAAGGTTTATATTAGGAGACATTACACAGATGCCTACCTTAGCAACTGATGCAGAAAAGCCTTTAACTGAGCGCTGATTGTCGACGCAACTATATTCAGATTACTTGCAAATGACTCCTGGATGGCAAATTAAAAGATTTGCCTGCAGTCCAAATGAATGTAACCACCACAAATAACAGATTGGACCGCTTTTGTTAATTCTTCCAGACTGTTATCGTTGCGCGTTTATATCAGCTCCTTGATGACTTGGAGAAATAGAGGCGGAGCAACTTGATACTCAGGGGGAGGACATGGAGTTCCTATGCCCATGAGCTGAGGAAGAAGATGATGAAGATGAGGAAGAGCAAGACGGCGGGAATTGCGTGGGACTGGGCTTCCCCAGAGTTGCACATTGGCTCCCACGATGTCCCATCATCCCCGCTAATGATGACTGGCGAGCAAAGAGGACTCCTGCAGAGCAAACATGAAGTTAGAATCAGCATTAGACCCTTTAGACTTGACTTGATCCATTCCCCTCCCAAGATTTAGTAGAAGTTTCATAATCTCATACAAAATATGGGGTTTAAATAACACCTTGAGGCTTGACGGCAGTCTACGGCATATACTTATATACGACTTTTTTCAGTTTTCTCTTGCCATTCTGTGTTTGCTGAAGAGTGTTTCCAAGAGTGAGTTTGGATTTGATTTGACAGCCATCACATCTTTGTCAAATCCGAGAGGCGGTAATTACGCCAAAGCGCAAGTTGCCAAAGTTAGACACACACGCATGCAGACGTGCACACACACACACACACACACACAATGACAATAAGCCCAATCGACCCTGAATCCACAGGCCCGGTTCTGAGATATTTAACCTTTTTAATTCTGTTGGACAGCCACTTCATTACAATGGATTTTATAGCAAAGACATCAAATTGTGCAGAGGACTAAGCACCAGGGTGCTGCTATAACTTATTGAATTTCCTGCCTGCAATTACATCAGCAAACGGCCCCTCTATTTACCTGTGTAGACAACTCCATTTATTTCTATTGACATGTTGATGCTGCTAATGCCGTTGGTAGACAGGTTCAATGCGGTCTCTTGTCTATCATCTGTCAAGAGAGGAGGCAGAGGAAAACTCAATATGAGCATTTAGAAGTGGAACAGAAGAAGCCAGAGGAGCGCTGTCGAGTATTGGTGATAATGTGGAGAGTGACAGTAAGCGGAGAGCTTTATTAATGACTTCTGAGGAGAAAAAAACTCGCGTAGGATCTTACAAAGTACATCATAACAGCGTTTCTGGGGGAAAGGCATTGTTTTATTTGGTTCTAAATTTGGATTTTAAGAAAAGACTTTCTATTTGTATCTGTCAGATGGAGATAATCTAACCGAATCCAATCACGACACACTGTTGGAAGATCTTCAATCGATGTATTGATCTGAGAGATGTCTCTGATAATGCTACAATAATGATATACTCTATTGAGTGAAAAAAAAGATTATAGACTTGTTGTGTGTTTGTAAGCTTGACAGGCGAACCCCTTGTTTCATGGAAGAGCGATGAACATACAAGTGTTGTGATTTGTGGTGTGGACTCCTTCTGGGCATAAGTTATTTTCACTTGACGGGAACTGTACTACAGAACAAGAAATTTTGCAGAAACGTGATAAGCTCACATTAGAAACTTGTTGGATCTCCTAATAAATTTGAGGGAAGTAGTAGAGATGACCAGAGGACATTTTCCTATAGGCTGAGCTCTGCAATACTGAACAACACTTCTGATTGAAATAATGTTCTAGCCCCTGCTGTTTTTTTGATTGTCAACCAGAGTGAGACTTCATCTGCATGTAATGATCCGTGAGGGTGTCCAAGTGTGTGTGTGTGTGTGGGGGGGGGGGGGGGGGGGTCACTACTATGCTTCACCAATGGTTATTGGCTAACGGTATTACCCGGGTCATTTCTTTCTCTGTGCATTGAATACAAATGACAGCGCTGTTCAGAATGTCTTTGAAGACTTAGTTAGGACAGCGCTTGCCTGACTTTTGGTGTGGAAATTGGTGAAGTTGAGTCGCGAATGTCTTTTGGATTGTTGTTTCACTTCAGCTTGAGGTCACAAACTGATTGGTTGAATCCCTCAGAATTGGAAATGGTTTCATCACTCACAGCAAGTCGCCCAGGTTATGAAGCTGCAAAGCACCCCCAGTCCCGCACACTACCTCCTTCATGTTTGATTGTTGCTATAATGGGCTTTTTCAGAAATGTGTTTCATTCACACCAGATGAAACACGCCTAATCATCATTGTGCTTAAAGGCAAAATTTTGTAAACTGGCAACTCCTGGGAGGCTTTTCAATCCTTCACATTTTTTCCATTTCTTGTTACTGAGTCTCACTATAATTTTATCAGATGTAATGCGTCATGAATGACCTTAGAACCCTTTCCAGCCTGAAAGATACTATACTTTCTTCTCATCCGTTCTTTTTTTTGTTTTGATCGTGGCAATTTGTAGCATTTTATGTTTTCTTCGGTTATCTTAGTTTGCTTTTTATATTAGGGGAAGGAACGGGTCACCGATTGAGTGAGAGACTAGAGAATGATTCTACATAGGGTGACAATTCTAAAAAAAATTGAGACGGCACTTGACTTTTTTTAGGACGTCTAAAAAGACTCGAAATTCGCATCACTTATCTGTTCTGTTGGAGCTTGTCTAAAAACAATCTAAAAACGGTCACCTCTGTTGTTGAGTTTGATGCTTAGCGGTATCTGGGTAGCCATGGCCAGCATATTATGTTGCAGTGCTTGTTGCATGGCCCTCTGTTGCTCCTCTGCTACCATCATCTTCCTCTTCTCTTGGGGCTCGCTGCTTTCTAGCTTATCCCGGAGCTGCTCCAAAGCAGCAGCCTGGATCGCGGCTTGAGTCGCCGCCACCGCGTGAGCTGCAGCCGCCGCCTGACTCGTCACAGTCGCAATGTGATGGCGGCTGGGAGACAGAGGCAGGACAACTCGACCGGACAGGCAGCTGGCCACCACGGCATCCTCTGGAAAAGGGAATGTGTTTTATTGTTGGCTCATTCACTGCCATGGACGAGTACTATACTCGCCCATTGTATTTTTCCAGCAGGGATGTCAGTGATGGTTGTTCAAGCAATTTTGGAGGTGATGGTTGCCGTGTAAAGATGGAGAACTGCTGTTCTCAAAAGTTCTATTACCTTTCTCAAAAATAGGTATCTGGGAATTGGCGGGCATTTGTAAGTGGGCAAGTTGTATCCTTGGTGAGGACAGCAGTCCGGGGGTGCCGACAGGAGAGTAGTCAAAGATGGGAGAAGCGTAGCTCTGCCGGCGGCCTTCCCGCCGATTGCTGTCGATAGCTGCTTGGAGCTCACTGGGGGAGCTGAGTCCCCGCTTTTCACATTCATATGGGTAGAGGTACTTCATGTACCTGTGAGAAAAGAACACATTCTATTATTTAAAAATATCACAATATAAGCATCATCGAATCTCCTGCAATTCTTAGCCATATTCGCCATGCGATTGATGGAAAAAAGTGGCAAAGTGTACTCCAATTCAGCTTACACTGACCTAAATTAAGGCTGCAGAAAATGGTCGGCTAGCTCGGTGATTGTAAGTAAATATCTGCTATCCAGATTTGTGTGCTGGAATAACAATATTTAAAACTGTAACTGTGGTTGTCAGATGTAAACCCAGAGCAATAACTTATATCTTTTGTGATTGTTCCCTGACTAGAGTGCAGGTTATTAAGCATCTCAAGTGTCTTGTCGTCTCGTACTCACTGTGTTCGGAGAGTAAAAGCTGCACTGGTAATGGAGGTAGGAAGGTTAAGGCCTTTGGTGATCTCACGCCATATTTTCTTATTGATGACTTCCACTAAGCCGCCTTTTTCGGTGACGAGCTTGTAGAGCATGTAGAGATCCAACACCTGCTTTGCCATGATAGGAATCCGATTCACTGGGGTCCCTGCAGAAAGCAAACACAATATCCACAATCAATTCCATTAACTCTGGTTCCTCCATCAATAGGCGTCTCCACCTACTTATAAACACAATTTATCTCAAGCCAATCAAATGTCTGACAGTTTTGTGCACAGAAAGAAATGAAACATTCTGAAAGTTTCTTCTTTCTTATCTTTCAATTGACTTAGCAACGGCTTTTTTAAAAACTATAAATGTAGCAATTCTGTGCCTTAACAACCAACAAACATTCCAGTTCAAATTGTATCATCCAGGAATGAATGAAAACAGAAGAACATTCTGTGTAGCAAAATGTTTCCAAAACATTATGATTATAATCCGTTGTAAATGGGAAGACATTTGATACTTAACAACCAAGCTGAGACTTTTTTTTTTTGCAAACTAAAAACACTGACAATAATTTGTAGTATTTGCAATTAAGTGTCACGCCATGAGACAGAATGCACACTCTTTGTTTTAAGATTCCACGGTGGTTGACCCCGAGATAATTAACCTGCATTTTGCTGATAGAGTTCCATTGTGGCCATTGGATTTACCATAATAGAGATCAATAGCTCCAGAAATATAGTGCAAGTGGCAACGAGGCCTATACAGTGAGGGGGAGGAGAGCTTGAAGTATCGTCTGAGGTGGTAAAACCACATCAATTAAGGCCAGTAATTATGGGTTCATTTTGTGGTGCTGGCATGGGAACATACGAGAGAGACTCTATTAAAACACAAGATTGATGTCCACTTCTCCTCTAAGGACAATATCATCAATACATCAAGGCTGCACAACTTGCAACCAGCAGAAAGTGCCCAAGTGGCCGCAGTTCCACCAAAAATTGCATCGGCAGGTAATGAACTTTCACGGATAGCTGAATTGGTCTAATTAACTCATTGGATGCCATTGACAGTGATACTCGTCCAATTCTTTGAACCAAGATAAATGGCGTAGAATCATATTGTTTCAGTGCCATGACCGACAAAAGACGTCCAATCTGTTTGAACCGGCAGGAACTGGCAGTGATCGATGAGCACATTATTAGCATAGTAAAATTTTTAACACTTCAGAGACAGGATGGACAGGTATTTAAAAGATTTAACACCGCTAAGCCTTTACAGAGCAAGTGAATATTTTAGTTAATTAAAAAATAATAATAATGTTAGCATTTTTTTCATGATCATTATATTTTTTATATTAATAAATAAATGTATACATTTATACCTTGTTAGTAAAACCTCATTGACTGTGAAAACTGTTTATTGCTATATACTATATACCACATGTGTCAAAGTGGTGGCCCGTTGGCCAAATCTGGCCCGCCATATCATTTTGTGTGGCCCGAGAAAGTAAATCATGAGTGCCGACTTTCTCTTTTAGGATCAAATTAAAATGAAGATTATAGATGTATATATTAAATTTCCTAATTTTCCCCCTTTTAAATCCATAATTGTAATTTTTTAATCATTTTTTTCTGTGTTTTTAGTTCAAAAATCATTTTGTAAAATCGAAAAATATATTTAAAAAAAGCTAAAATAAACATTGTTTTAGATCTATAGAAAACTAAATATTCAGGGCCTTTAATCCAGTTCATTTAATCAATTTATTTAAAAAAATCTAAATATTATATCTAAAATGGTCCTCGCGAACCAACCCGAGTCTGACACCCTTGCTATATACTATTATTATTACTGTTATTTCTCAAGTAACACTCTTTTTTCATAATGTTTACATAAGTGACCATCCAATTCCTTAAAACCAAGAAGACTGGCTGTGGGTGCTTATTTTTCAGTACCATCGACAACGGTGGACGTACAATTCTTTTTGACTGGGAGAAGCGAAAGATCCAGTTAGTTAAATGAGTGCCTTGTAAAAGTAAAAAAAAAGAGTGGTCTCGCATGATAGGGTTAAATTAGCGCACTGCCCAGCACACAAATATGCCAAGGGGGGCACTGGAACGATTGGGATACAAGGTCATGAAGTTCTTCAAGGAAACTAGGCTCTTTCAATACTGACATTGATGTATTTGTCCCATTGATCCAGTGAAAGAGATATCAAGTATAAAAGAGTGAAGATCGGGGCCTGTTGTCGTCACAAATTATCTCCTGAGGTCATATATCACACTGACAATTAACGATGGTGGTGCAGACTAAAGAACTACTGATTAGACTCTTTAACGGAGTCCAACAGTTGCCTTCAATGGATGTTCTCCAAGTCAAGTGAAATTATAATTGGAGAAAAGTCAAGCATCGGGACCTACGGGCTGCTAAATTCAAGCTGATGCTTGCTTTCATTGCTGATCGCTTTGCTTTTCCAAGTTTGCACTTCCACGTCGATAAGAGGATGAAAAATTCTCCTTCTCATTGATTTTGCTCTTTTACCTTGTGAAATGAACAATAGCGCGTACTAGCACATAGGAGGAGATAGGACCCCACTGCCATAGCTCCTCCATTAATTGATTAAAAGTCAAATATTGACACACAAGTCTTTTGTCCCCACCGTGTATAAAAAAGAGGAAAAAAACTCGACTAGAAAACAAAACATAAAGTGAAAGTGAAGGAAGCTTAGAAGCTAAAACAGGAGACCTATTGCAAAGCACCAAACGACCTAATTTAGTGCCAGTTCAATCGATGGTGCGCCCATTTATTCAAAGTAACACTAAAGGAGCCTTTTCTTCTACAACAAAGTATTCAAAGCAATAAGACAGAGGACAAAAGTTGACAGAGTTAAGAAAAAGTGCTGACGCCAGTCTTCAGAGATCATTTGGAACTGCAACCTCGGAGTAACGGTAAATCGCAAAAGAGTATTTATCAAGACACAAAAAAGATGTTCCCAATCCATTGTCTTTTTTTTCCTTTGATGGAATCTCTCATTTAACCTTCCATGTCTTACTTCTAACAGCCGAGTGAATATTGGGGATTTGCAACACAATCAGGAGCCACAACTTTGAATTTCTTGGGAAGTTTCATCAGATGTATGCTTTCTTCTTTGATTGAAAAAAAAAAACAATCATAAAGGCCCTTTACATTTAAGTGCAACAAAATGATGCACATAGAACTACATTTACACAAGGAAAAAGGACTGTATTATCATTAAAGTGTTGATATTTTGGGGGAAATCTCACTTTTTACAAAACATCAACAATAACATACCGCGTTTCTGCATGAAACTGAAGAGGTCATCCAGAAATTCTTTACGCTTTCCGTCATCATCCAGTTCATACAACTAGACAAAAAAAAGGAAGGAAGACCAGTAATTACAAAAATGATAATAAAAATGTTTTGTCTCCTAGCAATTAAAGATACTACCATATATTCTATATGAGCTCAACCTTCAAAGTACAGTATCTTAAAACAGCCATTCCAGGATGTAGATTGTAGAAGCTGTAAAAATACATTTTCAAAATGTCAAATTTGGATTTTACATTATTACATTACATTAAAAATGTAGAATTTCAACTGTGAAAAAGTTATGTTCATAAATGCACTGTATCTTTTAACAGACAGAATGTCTTTAGCAATAGACTTTGCAGACCAGTAAACACATTGTGCATTACTGTCATCTATTTAGGATGAGCACGCTCTGATTTTTTTTCCCTTTACCTTAACCTTTCAGTATTTCTTTACTGTGGACCACCTGTATGTAGGTCAGCCCTGACAAAGCAGTCGTAAATTCTCTTCCTCTGTCACAAACACACACACACACACACACACACACACACACACACACACACACACACACACACACACACACACACACACACACACAAAAACATTGTTTTCCACATCCATATCTCTTAACCAAACCACAACCCCCCTGCCATTTCTTTCTCAGTCCTGACCTACTCCAGTACTTTAACCCTTATACTATACACAGCGATCACTAGAGTGGACAGATATTCAAAAGTTGACGTTTTACCCTTTATACACCAATCAACTATTTCTAACTTTTTTTTAAAAGTCTTTTTATACACCCTTAACATAGCATAGGGCCAGTGAGAATTAATGGTCATTAAAAAAACTTCAATACGAGCAATTGTAGTAATATTCTATATATACAAATTATTATTGGTCATTATCGCACATTTTTCTGACTGTTAATAAATTCATAAATCTATACAATGCATTAAAGACTAAATTCATGAAACAAATAATAACAGAACTACACACACTGGTTGCATCCTGAGTGACACACTAATATTTTCTTTAATGTAAAGAATTTAACACATTGCATGCCATTGATGAAAACAGACGTTCAATTCATTCAAACCAGAAAAACTAGGTGTGAATGCTCATGTGTTAGTACCAATGACAGCAACGGAAGCCCAATTTATTTTGACCATTTGCATTCAAAATCAAAACATCTAGCACCGTCAATGGGATCACATAATGACAGGAAGCAAAATAGAAATAGAGAAATTAATGGGATGATTTCTAGCTGTTGCGAGGTTGGTCATTCAAAAGAATGCCAATGTTTCAAATTCTGTCATGGCGTGTATGTGCATGAGTGAGTACATGCCATGCAAATATGTAGGAAAATGTGAGTTAAATCTTCCATCGAGGTAGCACAATAAATATTGTACAGATTCATTTTCACATGAATTTTCTGTATTACTTGTTTTTCCTTTCTGTTTAAGCCTGCAGACATATTTCCCTTCAATTATTCACACTATTTTGTTTTAATTGTTAATGCATTCACCCTAAATTATGAAATGTTATGACCACAAATGTTGTGTATTTACAGTGTGTGTAGCTTCAAACATTTTCGGAGCATCTGAAAGTATGAGGAGGGGGTTGTTTTATTACTTTCTGCAGCTACCATGAACAAAAACAAACTTATTACTGATTAACAATCATTTATGATCATTTATAGGTCTTACTTGTGTTTGACACTAAGGCATTTTAACTCATTTAAGTGGATTCAGGAGCCAAATTTGATCTCTCACCTGCTTAAACTGCTCCTCATACGTCCACTCGTGGTGCTGAGGCTGCAGGGGTCGCGGGGGACACTCGGGGCGGCGTCCCAGGAACGACCCCCCGGGGACTCGGCTCATCGGATGCACCGACTCGCTCTTCTCGGACAAGCAAGTTTCCTCGTAATGATTCGAAGGCTCTCGCTCGTCCTCGAGTGCCTCCTGCTCATCCATGTCCTGCGAGTCTTCCATCTCGCCGTTCTCCATGCTGTTTCGGGGGGAGCTTCTGTCCTCGCAGGCTCCGCAGACCTGCGTGGCGCTGCGCGTGAACCCGGGTGGAGAACCGGGAGGAGAACCGGCGGCCAAAGCGCCGTGCATGGCCGTCTGGTAATGGCGGAAGGCCAGGGCTTGCTGGTGTATCCGGCTCTCCACCATCGACATCGGGCAGAGGTCTCGCTCCTTCCCCGATGGACGCAGTTTGTCGTCCAGGGCAAGTCGCTCCGCCTGTTGCCGCTGGAGGTTCTCCATGACCGCCTTGAGCTTCATGCCGTGTCGCTGAGCCTGCACGCCGGCGAAGGGGGTGTGCGAGGAGGCGGGGGGTGCTCGGAGGAAAATCTTGCCGGTGGGCGAGAAGCAGCCTTCCTGCGTGGAGACAATTATCACTTCTTTACAGTTTTTTTTTGCCCAAAAGTAACTCTACAACCCAAAGAGGATTTAGAACCCACCCTGAAAAAGTCCCAAAAGTGAGCAAAGTTGAGTTGTTAATGTGCAGTGCATCACAATGAAATCATCTTTAATAAAATGGAAGGGCTTACCAGAGAAGATTTAGTTCCTAAACTTCTGTTATCAACCATGCTTCTTTTTTTTCTGGGGTGCAAAAATATAGTTTTAGTTTTAATCAACAGTGATGGACAGCATGAATCCTGTCAAGATGAGGTTGTTGGTTAAATAGATGACTTGAGCGATACTGGGATTGAATATAGTGGAGCTGAGGAGTTAATGGCAACAAGTGGATGGTGAGAATGACCCCTGAAGTCACAGATCAGTCCCCCTGCTCATCTGCTGACATCATATCAATACTGCCACAAGGAGGAGGAACGTCACACTCCTGTGGTTGGCTCATTTGTACACTTTGGCAACATTTGCCAATTGCTTTTCATTTGTTTCAATCAAGCCCTTCAAATGACAATTTAGGTGTTCGTGGTCTATATTTATCTATTGCAGAAATTAGGAAATGATCAAATATAGAGATTATTTAAAAAAAAAGATAAATGCCTGCATAGGAGTGTATAATATGGAATTTATTTGTGATTTAGGGGAAATGTTGATTAACAAATGCAGAGAATTAATCACCTGCAGATTCATGGCAGAAAAAAAATAAGTATGCCTTAAAGCACTTTTTCAAAAAATGTAAAAATGCTAAATGTTCCAGTAAAAGAAAAAGATTTTTATGGACCACTCTTTGAACTTTAAAATTGTGCTTTATTTTCCTGGAGGGAAAAAAAGAAAGAAACATTTTTGTTTTACAAGCTAAAGAAACTGAGAACAGTCAATCTATATCAGCGTATCCATTTTAAGACTTAATCGTAATGTATTACTTAGAATGATAATAATAACAATTCCAATGAAGCAGCAATCTTTATTTACAATGTACGCTTATATTAGGAGTTCAAATTAGGCTGATTAGATGCTTTGTTTTACCATGTTACATTGCATTTTCTGATATCTCAGAAGGAAAACATCAGATTTTGTGAAATGGAATTATACAAATTTCATGTGCAGCCAAACAAACCCCTGATTGAATGCAATTATTGTTTGGCTGGGGGAATAATAACATACCAGTGTCCAAAATGTCATATGCTGTTTTCTAAGGGAATTTGGATTTGGTAATAAATAGCAACAATATCAAACAATATCAACCTTGAAATTATGTATTGACATCTGCAAGGGTGCCAAGAGGTTGAAACTGATTTTAATTGACATATATAGTTATTATCTTTATTCTTATCATATATGTATTTATTTATTTTAGATCTATTTATATATCATAGGATAATCAGAAATAACTCTTATATTACACTGCCATCTACTGCCCACTCCCTCATCATCAGGGAAAACATAGATTATGTCAACGGCCGTGTAAATATTGTGTTATTCCTATATTCAGATACTTTTTAGGGACTTAAAGTTAGGGTTAGTAGTAATATTGCCATTTCATTTGTTTTGTTACAGCTCGTCGTTAAAACCACGTTTAGGTGACGTAAGATGACATCATTAAATTGTTGACCCGGAAAGATTTGTCCAAAGAACGTCATTTGGTGACCTAAAATGGCGGATTCGCAGTCTGAGGTGGATGTCTGGGTCCAAAGAGTAGTAAAAGACATTACAAATGCATTTAAGAGGAACCCTAACATGTAAGTGTTATATCTGTGATATTTCCTAACTAAAGTTGTGCCCGTTTCGTTAAATGACCTCATGTTCGCTGTTGTGTGGGCTTCGACTATAACCTGGAATATCAGATCGTATACTAGAGCAAAGTTTAGTATTTTTCTTTGGCTGCTTCTGGCTTCATTGTACGCCATTTCCCGAGTTGTAGACCAAGATCCCCGAAGGAGGTTAGGGTTTGGAAAAAGTACGAAAAGTACTTGCCCAAACTAAACATCGTCTTCAGAAATCCTGGTCCAAAAGACTGAAGTTGATTGTTCCTCATGCGAATAACCTTCCTAACGCTGTAGTTAAATTATATACATATTACAGATGAAGTAAAATGTGTTAAATTGCAATGTAATTCTTTTACACCATTGCATTGCAATGTAAAAAGCGCAAATCTAATGCTATGTATAACTGAAACCTTGAAATGAGAACAAAAACTGGCCAGTAATGATTAATCTCAGATGTCAAATGTAACATAACAGTAATAAAACTCGAACTTTAGTTGCATGTCCTCATCTAACACCAAGAAACGCCGAGATTTCAAAGAAACATGCAGCCGGTGATGTTTTGGATATATCGAATATCGGCGACGATATATTATGGCACAGCGATGGGTGTGTATTACACACAGAAACATCCATACAAACCATGAGGACCATAGAACTTTCATTTAGAAAAGTTTTCTGCTTTAATTTGTACTCAAAAGTACTTTATAGACTCCTGAAACCGCATTTTCTTTTCTTCACTTCGATAACACAAGCCTCTTATTGATTATAATAGTTCACACAAGCCAGTTGTACACTTTTTTTGAATTCCTTATCTTCAGTTGGCATCCAGAAGAAAACTTTTGGCATAAAAAGATCATATCCTATGTTGTTATTTTTATAAATAAAACGAGCAGAGTCCTAAATCTACGGTCTTCTTCCCAGTGATGAGATTGGTGTGATTCCATGTCCAGTGGGACGATACAATCGGAGTCCTATTGTGATGGTGGAGAACAAGTTGGGTGTTGAAAGCTGGTGTGTCAAATTTCTGCTGCCATATGTACAGAACAAGCTGTTATTTTACCGCCAGAGGAAACACAGGCTGGATAAAGAAGGTAAACGATCACAATTAATGTTTAGTCAACATAGAGTTTGTCTGGAACAGATTTAAAGAAGAAATTTGAAACGGTGCTGTATTTAAACCAATCTGACTTGACAAATATTAAGCATGACTACATTTTGATGCAGTTAAAATTATTTGGAATAAACCTGTATTATGTTTTTTTAAAATTCGATCTTAACACAATGTTCAATTTTAATTGGAATTTGAGCTGATTTAAAGAATATATATTTTTCATTTCGTTTTGCGAACAATGAAATGTAAAACTAAATAAAGAAAAGTAATTAACATTGTTAGGTTGACACTAAAGCGTGGAAAACACGGTTAAGGATAAAAGAACAAGTTTGGTGTTAAGGAAAATATTTGTTTTTCCCCTCAGCGCTAGTGGATATTACGTCGACCCTGTTGCTGCTTAATCCTGACTTTACCACTGCATGGAATGTCAGGTATAGACAGAAATGGAAAAATTATTGAATTAGTGGATGCACACGCGACTTAAATATAAGAAAATGGTGGCAATTCATTTGTAACATCTGATTTACAGAAAGGAGTTGATTCAGGGTGGAGTTCTTCATGCGGAAAAGGATCTATACCTTGGCAAATTGGCGCTTACCAAATTCCCCAAGAGTCCAGAGACATGGATACATCGGTAAGGCTGCCCACTTAATGACCAAATGGAAGTTCAACAATAAATGTACCTCCTGCATGCTAATCAGTAACTGATGCCTCCTTACAGGCGCTGGGTACTGCAGCAAATCCTGACGCTTCTCTCGGCTGCAGATTGTGGCGGAAAGCAGTCGCGGGGTGGAGCCGAGCAGGCAGATGTTGAAAGGAGCCAGCAGTCCAGTTACCAACTTGCTCAAATGCTCCAGCAAGAGCTAAACGTCTGCTCGCATGCTGCGTGTAGTTATCCTAGCAATTATAACGCCTGGTCCCATCGGATTTGGGTGCTGCAACACATGGCCAAAGGCAACGTCAAGGTGGGGTTTTCTCTATTAACCAAAGTATCATGCACATAAAAAAAAATGATAAAAGACAATTACAGTGGTACCTGGACATACGATCGTAATCCGTTCCGAGACTGAGATCGTATGTCGAGCTTTTCGTAACTCGAGCGAACGTTTCCCATGGAAATGAATTGAAAACAAATTAATTTGTTGCAACCCTCTGAAAAAACAACAAAAACAGGATATTGGATTGGAAAAAATGTTTTATTTCTTCTAATTCGCCATATATTGACAAAGTAATAAATAACGAGTGGTTTAATAGTAATAAAATGTGTTTAATAGATGTAAAATTAGACGCATTTTGCGGAGGGGAGAGACAACGACACACACGGAGGCGGGGGGGACTTTATCCACGGCACTCGTAAACGAACAAACAGATTTAAATTAACTTGGATAAATATATACAGACACACTCAAACATACGTTTAATGTAACTTTACACAAAACTGAATTCTAGTTTTGTCTTTTGTTACCTTCGTTTTCCGGGTTAGCGGTTTGCCACGCCTCCACCCTCCCGTTCGCTATCGATGGGCTGTTTGCTGTTTGTATTTCCTTCAAAATATTCCGAAAATGATGCACACAAATGTCCTCACAATAGGATAACGCGCGACCACTTGCCAACGAGAAATAGTCTTTAAAGAACGATCGCGGGACCTTCTTTCCTTAGAAAGAATAACAGGAAATGTAATAGCTGACCTTCCCACGTATACGTTGTGGGTAATGAAGTGTTATTCTGAGAAAGGGTGCCATTGGCTATTGGTGTTGTGTGCACGAGTATACTTCATTACCCAGAAAGCCCTCTTTTTTCCCGTGCATGCACGTTGTGCGTTTCCTGGTCGAAACTAGTCTGAATAAATCGTTCAGTCCTCGTAGATATAGTAGTTATACACGAAAGAGATGCAGCAAAAAAAGACAGTGTGCTACAATGATAAACAGCCTCTCATGTCATGGCCACCTGGCTTTGTCGCATCTAGAAATTTTAATTGTATCGCGTCCTAAACTATTGTTTTTTTTTACTCCCAGCAAAACTTCCAATCTAAAGATAATTCAGTTCTTCATAAGGGCCTGTTTTGTTTTTTCATTTCCTTCAAAGGTTTTCCATGATGAGCTCGCCACCACGTGTCAGTGGGTGTCAATGCATGTATCGGACCACAGCGGCTTTCACTACCGCCAATTCCTGCTTAAGGAGCTCATCGAAGAGTTTTCTCCGACGCCAGCGTCCAGCAGAAAATGTTCACCCCAGCGTCAGTCCAGGACTGCGCCCAACAACCGCCTCTTGCGCTCCATCAATGTCTTAGCCAACGGGGAGCAGTTGGGAAAAGAGAACACGGATGAGGATAAGGAGCTTGAATTAGCAAAACTCTTTGAGCTCTTCCACCAGGAGATGGAACTGTGCTCAGACCTGATCCGGTCTTTCCCAGGACACGAGACCTTGTGGAGTCACAGGTGAGAAATTCAAGTCACCGTTCCGGTTTTTCTGACCATAATACTAATCAGTGTTTGGCACATGGGCCAAACTCGGGTAAATCTGCATGTGCGAAACAGCACATCATTTATTAAACCAACTTTGATTAAAAAATATATATATATTTATATACCCCTGTACTCCAGGCGGCATGTCTTCTATTTGTGGCACCAATGGAGGTGGGAACACCAGCTGTACAACTTGAACAGCAATGGAGACACCCTCCTCCATAATAATGGTGACACAGCCCAACTGAAGCCAGGTGCTCAAAGCTGTGAAGATTGGGGAGGAGGCACTATGGAGGTAGATGGCATAGCTTTGCCTCGTGACAGCAAGCGCCTGAAGAGGGGTCTCCGTCTATCCAGCCTTCCCAGCCTGTCCTCAGAGTGCACGTTTCTTAGCGATATCCTAGAAAGCCAATGTAACCCAGAGCAGAGACACTTTGGCCTGGCGTACAAAAAGTGGTTAGACTCTGTCATTGGGAAGGAGCTTTGAGAATGATGTGGAGGAACCCATTCTTTTAAATAGTAACATTAGAGACCCTGGAAAGTGAAAACGTCTCTCATAGATTTGACACAACGCAAAAAAAGTGTTTATTGCCCACATTTAAAATCATTTTTTAAAACATTTCTAAGTACAGTAGTACCTCTACTTATGAAATAAATTTGTTCCAGAAGTGGTTTCTTAACTTGGATTTTTCGTAAGTAGAGACGCATTTTACATGACAGTCCTCAATAGTGAAAAATGAGGACAGCTTTTAAAACTGTCTGGGGGAGAGTGCTGAAAACTTACTCAAATTACTGAGTTTCTAAAGTGTGCTCAAAACTACATATTCCCTTGATGAATCAAATATTCTGATGGAGAAAAAATATGTGCACGCATACTCCCTCACGGCGAATAACTACTGATGGAATCACTGCACGTAAGGAACGTGTTTTAGGGATAGACTGCTTAAAAGTTTTTTTTTTTTTTTAAAACAGCTAAAGGTATATATTTTTGGTGGAAAAAAAACACTGAAATGACATTACAGGGTCTTTTAATTTGCCTTTTAGTGTTGTTTTACTAATATTCTCATGCAGTGCTGCCAGTAGGAACCAAGTTTAGTAAAGCATAGTTTGTCAGATATCTGGTTATAGTTTATTTTTCCATCTCCAATCACAAAAGAGAATTGGGTTCTTTTTTGTACCATCATTCCATTGCTTATTCATTCATAGCGTCCACTTTGTCGCTGATGTCCTTCGTGTCTTAAGTCGGTCGGAATCCTTCAAGATGGGAAATTTCACACTAGATGCATGCTTTGTTTCCCTACATTTCATATATAAACATTCATTCTCCAACGGTTTATGCATCATGTAAAAAGTACACATGAGTAAATGTGTAGTAACATCTATTCATGATATTTTTGCTTGATTCTCACATTACATTGTGAAGTTTCTCTATCTGTTTTATTCCAGAAGGGACTCCCTCCATTTAAAGTTTGACGGTGTTCTCAATTTTATGTTTTGGACTGCTGTGAGACTAATTGTGGAGTCTTTGGCGGCTCCGTTGTGCAATCTTTCCTTTAACAGAGTACGGCATGAACAATCGTTTTTATTTTCGCTTTAAAGCATCACGGCTGTTGAGCACAGCATCCAACGTCGACACGAGTGAGTAGGAGCCTCGATCAAGGATAGCATAGCATTGCAATGAAGTGGGAAGCTTGTAAGCTATTGTTACAGTCCTTGTTTCAGCTGTGTCCTGTGCCACACTGAATTGATCACTTTAACAATTCCTGAATTGTCATTGTTTTGGAGGTACAACATTTTGGGCTGCAATGTTGCTTTAGCATTTTTTTGTCTAAGTTGCAATTTGAATGATGTTTTTTTTCTTTCATTCTCTAG
The DNA here is from genome assembly GCF_051989625.1 of Stigmatopora argus. Classification (NCBI taxonomy): domain Eukaryota; kingdom Metazoa; phylum Chordata; class Actinopteri; order Syngnathiformes; family Syngnathidae; genus Stigmatopora; species Stigmatopora argus. Next base: position 7,303,826 of record NC_135391.1, on the reverse strand, counting down.
CTGTTTGCTAAATAGGTCATCTTGATCAAATGTTCTACATTCACTCAGAATGAAAGCTACATATATTTGATTCTATAAGATTGTTACATTATATTTAGGATACATGTCTAGATTGTCATTTCATTTTTTCACAGAATTTATCACAATCTATGGTAGATCAATATTCTTTAATTATGCATCATATTTGGGTACAGAGCTTTGATCGTTAGAAATGTACATAGTTGCACAATATTGCTATTGGTTTAAAAACACTACCATATTGTTTGTTTGCATAAAAGATTACATTATATCATGTGTTAATTCTAAAAAAAAAATGCATTTGTCTATACAAGACATTTTTGTGTTAGGTACCAACTTAATATTTATATAATGTTATTTGATAACATCACAAGGGTTATTGTGTACTCTAAGAATGTGAGTTGCTGAAGGAATCCATATTAATAGTGAGTTTTAATCCCATTTATTTTAAGACCACATCACTATGTGTGGATTTTGAGATCCTTGGGAAATATGCACATAAAACTCAGGTAAACGGCTAGGAAAAGTCTAACACCCCTTCTCAAATACCAGATTTTTGGGATTTCAAAAGAGAGAAAAATATAAACATTGTACATTTTGAAGTGTTGATACACACCTGAATAAAAATCAGATCCACGTCATTGACCTGCATGTGACCTTACACAGAAAAATGTCAACAGTGAGATTTAATTGATCAAAAAAAATATCATTATTAACCAATAACATCAAGAAAAAAGGGCTTCTCCACTCATTTATGCTCAGCTGGCCTACTGGCACTCACCCAACAAGCATTACAAACCCTCGGGTGTGTTCAACTATTGAGTTATGATGTTGGTTGGAAACATTACTTCTATACTTTTTATTTTCCAAAAACCTTGTATTTGAACATGAGTGAAAGTGAAAGACACATTTGTTGAGTGATGTTTTCCATTGGAAATGTGCTTCCAAGTAACTTTGAGATCACTTTGTGTACGCCTATAAAAAAGAAAACAGGGTTAGCGTTCTGATATCATTCTAAGTATTTTGCTGTGTTTTTGTTTGTTCCTAACAAACCAATGTAGCCATATCACAACTTAAACATCTTACAGACATGCTTTTCCACTTAAGACTATCTAAATGTTTCTAATGGTTCAATAAGCTTTTTAAAAAATAATGTAGCTCTTTCTTTTTTTTCTGGAATAATTTATTGTATAAACAAGCAGTGGAGTGGGTACTTAATAATCTCACCATTAGTTTTCTATTTATAGAATTAAATAATTTTTGTCTTCACTTTTGGTGTGCTTTCTTTTATTTTACCCTTGTAATTTTTCAGTTGCGTCCTTCAGTAACTCCTTTACCATTGACTTCTACGTAAAATATGCAAACCTGCTTTAAAAAAATGTTGGGACACTACTAATTGTAATATATTTTTTTAATTTATATACATATATATATATATATATATATATATATATATATATGTATATATATATATATATATATATATATATATATATATATATATATATATATATATATATATATATATATATATATATATATATATATATGTATATATATATATATATATGTATATATATATATATATATATATATATGTATATATATATATATATATATATATATATATATATATATATATATATACATACATATATCAGTGGTGGTCCGTGCATTTTCTCGTTGCGCCTTCAACGAATCAATCCAACCCTCAAAAACTATTTTATGGCTAAAAATGAGGGTAAAATCCACTTCCTAGCAGCATTTAATGATTAAATACAAATACTGGAGCTTTTCAGACATTACAACCAGGCCAGGGGGGTGGTTTTCCCGGGAAACGACAGCGATGAACGTCAATGGCGTACCGGCAAACATTGCCCGAAAATGGGGTAAAATCCAGCCGAAAACAGCATTTATTGATTAAATACAAATACTGGAGCTTTTTAGACATCAGAACCGGGCCCAGAGTATCATTTCCCAGGGAAAAAGAGCGATGAACGTCAATACGTGAAACGGCAAAAATTGCACTAAAATGGGGTAAAATCTACTTCCTAGCAGCATTTATTGATTAAATAGAAATACTGGAGCTTTTCAGACATTACAACCGGGCCACAAAAATAAATTATTATTTATTTATTCAAAAATAAACTCAGGTTACCTATACAATGTCAATATATATGTATATTGACATTGTATAGATGACCTGAGTTTATTTTTGTGGTTTCTTCGAAATGAGAAAAACAGTTTTGGAATTGAATTCCTAGTTTTATGCGGGCTAAATAATAATCAAATCCAATTTTATGTCGTTTGGATGTTAAAATGAAATTATCAGGCGGAGGGAGGGGTTGAAAATCTCGTCAACACTGTTCCATGGGTGATGAAGATGATGAGGGCGATGATGATGATGATGGACTGTGATGAGGTAGGCGGCGGCTCCAGACGCAAAATCATCGTAGCTGAAAGCAGGTGAGCTAAACCGAGCGGTTCTTTCCATTCCAATTCAATGAAAATCAAGCCAGGCGGTCGCTTTTCGATGCCAACGGAATCTTTGTCAAGACCGTGCTTAGCAGCTGCTTCTTCCTCTGTCTGTATTTGTGGCCAGCTGTGCCGTGGACCGCGTGCATACAAACGTAGAGGCAGGCTAAACCTTACGCTCGGAGGAAAGAAGAGATCGCGCTCCGTGTGAGGGTCGACGACCCCCCACTGCGTCCGACGAGTCAAACGGCCGGCCTATATGTATAGGCCATTATTTTTCTCCCAGGCCCGGTACACGGATGGGACCGTTCGCTTTTGATTTTTTTCTACATGACGAAACGCCCAGATTAGATTTGCGATGCTTGCCTGGCTCGTGTGTGGATGCTTTTCATCGTTGACTGCATGCAATGTATATATAGACTGTCTGTAGCATCCACCAGGAGGCTATAGAGTAGCCATTAAAAGCATCCAGAGAGCACCTGACTGCGTAAATGTGTTGGGGGGGTCTTGAATTTGAATCATGACATTTCATCTTTTCCCATGCACGAACCATCCGTCTGCCAAGTCAAAGCTTTGACTACCCGGTATGAAAGAAAGTGGATTCTTGCCATCACCTTAAAACACTTCCAAATGAGCCTTCTTGTTTGTCAAACCGCAGATTTGTCACAATGGAAATTTCCGCTGGGGCTGTAACCTGTTCCATACCAGGTAGGACTTAACCTACATTATTTTTTTCTTGTTGTTGTTCCAATTCAATGGCATCAAAATGAAATTCGAATATATCCTGTTTTCCACTCAATGCAACAAATGCCCCTTTCTCATTTGAAAGCATTCATTCAATATATATGGAACAAATTAAAACTAGTGATTTACATTTTTAAGAGGTTACCTAACATAAGGTAGAACAAATGGAGATGTGCATTCTTTAAAGGGAAACATTGCCAAACTCCCAACTGAGACTGTCAAATTACAGTGTAAAGCACGTACTGTAAATGTCAGCAGATATACTACAAATCCATTCTGTCTCAAAATTTGTCTAATTGTGTGAGCAGCATTTAATATACAGTTTTTTCATATTAAACACTGCTTGCTTCTTGCACGATTCTGGCAAGCTGGCTCTAATGGTTTTAGCCAGTTAGTCCATTATTTCATTGATCCAGACACATTTTTGGGCATGATCAAAATGATGCAAATTGGATTTCTGCAGGCAAAAAAAATGTTGACTGTGGATTCATTTCACAGTTCATGACCTCTACCAATTAGTTTGCAAACAAACAGTACATTTTCATATCAGGTCCGCCTTCATTTGTTTAGCAGTTAGAAAAAAAAAGTTCTTACACCTTTTGTTTCATCTTTCAACAGCACATATGCTATCATTTGAATGTTAAAACCCCTCTTTGGAATTTCTGGACCAACAAGCAGAGTTTGAACATCTGCTTGAGATACGATCTGACCATCATCACCAAAGCAGGTCTCACGATCGCCCCAACCAAGACAGACACTCTCGGCATCGGGACGCAACAACTGAATGAAGCAGATCGTGGCAACGCAGCGCACGACGGCAAGACATGGAGATGCAACATGGAGCTAAGCATCTGCCACCCCGACAGCTCCAACAACCCATCCCCCGACCTGCCGTGACACGTTACCGCAGACAGGACGACAACGAGGCCAGGATCAGAGCCCAACAGCAGCGGCGCAAACAGAGGCAAGAGAGAGAGGCGGAGATAGCGCAACTACACCACCAGGAGAAGCAACACCGAGATCTGATCCGAGAAGATGACCGGGAGAGGGACGATTCCGCGCTGGCCCGCTCTGCCAGCACAGAGAGTGGCTTTCACACCCACACGGATCGGGCCGAGGGGGACGACAGCCTGGTCGTGATGTCGCCGGAGCCCGGGGTGGAGGAGCAGACGGGTAACTATGGAGTTCAGCTACATCCTGAGGCAGAGGGTTACATTGAGAGTGCAGAGTCTGAACGACAACTTCTCAATCTGCATTCCTACTATTCTGCCCAGATCCCATTGTTACCGTGCGGGCAACAGTCCGATCCTCAGAGAGAAGAGGGATCCTTGCCCATTTTGACCTCCGATGATTACTCAAATTGCGTCCACGGCGCATCTCCCGGCTTCCCCGCGGGAAGGACTGATATGACAGCGGGTGCCATCTTAGACCCTCCAGATGGAGGAATTGCAGAAGAAACGTACTCCGAGCCCTATGACATTTACTCGCTCTCCGAGCATGTTTATGAGGAAATCCGAGACGCCCCTTCATTGGTTTACTGTGCCGATGACGGAGCGGAGGAAAGGGAATCTCTCCAGAGAAGGAAGGAGAACCTTAGTTTGTTGGAGGGTCAGACCGGAGGGGAAGACTACCACCAGCAAGAGGCTGTGGGTTTCCGTCTGAGGCACTACGATGAGCGCTCGGATGGGGAGTCGGACAGTCCAGAGAAGGAGGCTGAATTTGCCCCTTACCCACGTGCTGATAGCTGTGAGCAGGAAGAGGACATTGATAGTCTTGGGACTGAGGTGAGAGAAGGCCCGAGACCTACAGTTCTCCAATGTATTGCCGAGGACATGATTGCGGCTGATAATGAACTGGAGCGAGGCCAAGAACTTGGTACGGATTCTAGTAAAAACGTGAAAATTGCCAACACGGGGAAACCAGTCCAAACACAGACTCTAAGACCATCTGAGCAAATGACAAGTGGGAGAAACAGTCAGGAGAAGTGCACCGATATATCTCTGGCCATTAAGGACATTAGGGAGGCCATAGAGGAGGTGAAGACCAGAACAGTGAGATCTCCGTACACTCCCGATGAACCCAAGGAGCCTATTTGGGTAATGAGGCAAGACCTTGGCCACGCCTCTGAGTGCGATCAGCAAACATCTTTTGGTGGCGAGGTGAGTACAAACTTTACTGTCCTTAAAATCCTGTTGTCTTTGAAAAATAGGCCACATACTACGTTGCAGTTCAAGCAATATTACAATTGACAGAAGGTACACTTTAAAAAATGAACCACCAGAGTAATGTTCAATAGTTTATTTCTTTAAGCAAAATTGCATTTCATACTACGTGGCTAAAAGAAAGAAAACAGTGTCTTTTCCAGACTTGGAAAAAGAGAGAGAGGTGCAAAGATATATGAATTCAATTATTCATGCGGTAGGGCTCTAATAACAGCAGGACTGAGACCATTCCCAATCGCAAGACGGTATACAACCGAATTTAGATAAAAAGTCTGTTCAGTTTGGGTTTCTCGTCACATTTCATGTCGAAAACTATTTTCAGGCCTGAAAAGGAAATCGAAATCGGCCCCATAACAAAGTCATTTGGGTCAAGACACATAGTGCAAACAATCGTTTCCATGACGAAAGTGATACCCGATTGTCACCTGAGTAGTACATTCAGACCGTTGACGCTGCGGTCAAATGCAGCCGTTCGTTCAGCTGGGACACCCACTGAAGTTCGTTGGGACTTGGACACTTATTAACAGTCATGGAAAACTTTTGGATGCACCAAGTTGAGAAGCTTGAAGAGGACCAAGGCATGCAGCAGCAAACTCTGCCATACGATGAAAATGAGGTTGGGATGATTTCTAATTCCGTATAACGGCTTATTGGACATCTTTTACTAATTAAGTATACAGTAATCCCTCGCCATTTCGCGTTTCAACTTTCACGGCTTCACTACATCGTGGTTTTTTTTCTGGGGAATTTTTTTTAAGTTCAAAAATGTGAAAATCCACGCTGAAACTCGCAAGTGGAAGCAACTCCCCTGTCTTCCTCTTGCAACTAGGACTCAGCACTGAAGATTTTTTTAGTATAAACGAGTCAATAATTCTTCCAAATGTTTGAGTGCATTTTAAAGCCAGTTCACAGAGACGCCAAAATTGAATGTTCAATGCTTTCTTTCTCTGTGTTTTTCCGCTGCAAGTGTCTCGATTCCGGCTCTCCCGCTCTTCCTGGTGCAGAATCAGCGAGCAGACTTCTTCCACAGGAGGACAACTTTGAATCATCCCCGTCCAGCAAAGAAGTATCCTCGCTGTTTTATGTTCTTGTATAATATATCATTTTATATTTTAATATACGTAACATGACGCACCCAACTTTCTCTCATATTTCAACTAATAGGCCAGAAGAAGTCTTGCATCTTTTCCTACATATGTTGAAGGTGGGTATCGTTTAATCGTTCTGATATTTTGAAGCGACATGGACGTAAGAGACAAAAATATTTTTTGCCGTATTTATTGACAACAAAAATGCCAATAGTGTGCGTGTTCGCTGTTTGATGTTAACATAATCAAAAAGTTAATTTGCCTCTTCTCTAGTTTGCCTCCAAACGACAAAATTGTGCATCCAGACCCACTGCCAGTCAGTCAGTCATGTGAGTTAAGCTCCCATTATTTATTTAAACCATCCTTTTTCTATTGTCCAGTTCCAGGCCCTTGTGACCCAGAGGATCTTATTGATGGGATCATATTTGCAGCCAACTACTTGGGCTCGACTCAGCTGCTGTCAGTCAAGACACCAACCAAGAACATCCGCATGATGCAAGCTCAAGAGGCTGTCGCTCGCATTAAGGTGAACCTTTAAATTCTCCTTTTAGCGTCACCTTTATAGAAATAAAGTCCCATGACTAACTAACTCTGTCAATCTGTTGCATTTCATGCCTGCCAGACAGCCCAGAAATTAGCCCAGAACAAAAAAAAGGTGCGTCCCTTACACATATCTGCATGTACATACCAAACCTTCCCCACTTACTCACTCACTCGCCTTTTTAGTTGTTTTTCCCCCCGTAATGTTCTGTACGTCTGCGATTGGCTGGCCACGGATTCAGGGTGTCCCTATAGCACATGTGTCAAAGTGGCGGCCCGGGGGCCGAATCTGGCCCGCCGCATCATTTTGTGTGGGCCAGAAAAGTAAATCATGAATGCCGACTTTCTGTTTTAGGATCAAATTAAAATGAAGAGTATAGATGTATATTACATTTCCTGATTTTTCCCATTTTAAATCAATAATTGTAATTGTTTAGTATTTTTTTTCTGTGTTTTTAGTTCAAAAAACATTTTGTAAAATCTAAATATATATATATATATATATATATATATATATATATAAAAAAAGCTAAAATAAACATTGTTTTAGATCTATAAAAAACTGAATATTCAGGGCTTTTAATCCAGTTCTTTTAATCCATTTCTATAAAAAAAAATCTACATATTATATCTAAAATGGTCCGGCCCACGTGAAATCAAGTTGACGTTAAAGCGGCCCGCGAACCAACCCGAGTCTGACACCCCTGCCCTATAGGGATATGGTCTGGCACCCCCCGCGACCCTTGTGAGCATAAGCGAGTCGGAAAATGAATGAATGTTCTGTCCATGTGCACTTTTGCGTAGACCCCAGAGGATGATGCCCAACCCATGACGGAGGTTGATCTTTTCATCTCCACTCAGAGAATCAAAGTGCTCAATGCAGATTCACAGGTACTAAAAAAGATTGCTTGTTGAGGACAGTGCATTCATAGTTCATTGTTCATTATAAACACACACTACTGTGACTCTTTGACACACAGGATACAATGATGGACCACCCTCTGCGCACCATCTCCTACATTGCCGACATAGGCAACATTGTAGTTCTAATGGCCAGGCGCCGAATGCCTCCACCCGAGTCTCAAGAAAACGTCGACGCTTCGGACCCACAAGCGGACAGCAAGTGCCAGTACAAGATGATATGTCACGTTTTTGAATCTGACGATGTGAGTCAATAGTGGGTTGATACTGTTGGAAAAGGAGGCCAATACTTTTTCACGCCAGAGCTTCATCTTGTGAGTGGAGTGTAAAATGAGGGGACTTTTCCGGTTTTAGGCCCAGCTTATTGCGCAATCCATCGGGCAGGCCTTCAGTGTGGCGTACCAGGAATTCTTGAGAGCCAATGGCATTAACCCGGAGGACCTGAGTCAAAAGGAATTCAGCGACCTGCTTGACACTCAGGACATGTACAACGATGACCTCATCCACTTTTCCAAGTCGGAAAACTGCAAAGAAGTAAGCCTACATTTTAAAAGCTGTTGTATTTCGAATTCGAATGACTACACGTTGGCCGATTTTTCGGCATTTCAGGTGTTGGTAGAGAAAGCCAAAGGGGAGATGCTTGGCGTGGTCATCGTGGAGAGCGGGTGGGGCTCCATCCTGCCTACAGTTATCATTGCCAACATGATGCATGCTGGGCCGGCAGAGAGGTCTGGCAGACTGAACATAGGGGATCAGATTATGTCTATTAGTGGTACCAGTCTGGTGGGCTTGCCACTGTCTACCTGTCAGAGTATCATCAAGGTAGCCCAACAGTAATATCATTCTTAATACAAAGTATGTGGCTTGAATGTCGCCAACACAATAAAAACTTGACTGGAAATACCACCCCTTTTCTTGTCAGGGTCTCAAAAACCAGTCACGCATAAAGATGAACATAGTGCGATGTCCCCCAGTGACCATGGTACTGATCAGACGTCCGGACCTCCGCTACCAACTTGGCTTCAGTGTCCAGAACGGCATCGTGGGTATTCTTTCTTAACGTTGCGAGCCAATGTTTGTCGAAAGACCTTTCTCTCCTCATTAGATATGTAGCCTCATGCGTGGTGGGATTGCTGAAAGGGGAGGAGTGAGAGTTGGCCACCGCATCATTGAGATCAACAGCCAGAGTGTGGTCGCCATACCCCATGAAAAAATTGTCCAACTCCTTTCCAATGCCGTGGGGGAGGTGAGAGGTCAACATATTTCTAGGCATTGTATAATTAGGTATTTTTGTATTTGTAGATATTCATGTATTGATTAATATGTTAAACAAAAGGAAAGTAATGACATTCAAATGAATAAAACCAGAAATACAAACTGGTTACAGACCCAAGTAACACGCTAAAGTTGATTTTCTTTTTCAAAAGTATTAATTCCATTGATGGCGATAGACGTCCAATTCATGTTAAATGGGAAGGCTCGATGTTTCAGTGCCGTTGATGTCCAATCCATTTTCACTGGGAGGTTCATCCGCCCCTCTCAGTCAAATTGGATAGGACATCTAGCGCCTGTTAATGTGTTTTTCAGGTATCTATAGCCTAAAAAAACATTATAACAGGCTGTCAGTTGTCCAACGAAAAAAAAACATGTGAATGGCCCTGGTGTAATAGTAGCAGGCCCAGCCAAAAGATGAAAAAGTTGCGAATTATAGTCCGGAAAATATGTCAATATGAAAATGAGTATAATTTGTGTCTCAGATCCACATGAAGACGATGCCTGCAGCCATGTACCGCCTGCTCACGGCTCAGGAGCAGCCAGTTTACATTTAAATGATTTACTCAAGTCTGACCTCACACCCTTTGAATTTCCGCCGTCTCTTCCCAATCTGCCTCTCCACTCCGACCAGCACACGTCCGAGAACATGCCGTATATCCACGGGTGACGTACCAAAGTGAGTTGAAGTGTTTTCTGTTCAATTGAAAAACTATAATCTGCCATCAAGCAAAATAGTATTTGACTGGATCAGTAGTCAGCACTTTATTTCTTTTTCCCTTCCTTGATCGCTCTTTTTCAAATTTCTCTTTTCCAAAACCATCTCGACAGTTTATCTTGAATGTCAATCTTCTTTGAATTTGGCAACCCGTACTTTCGGTTCTATCGCTGCTGCTTTTTCACTCTCCGTCCGTAGTCACTGCTTTTTCTGTGCATTTTGCATGAAAGCTCTACTTGGGGCCACCAATGTTGTTTTCGATGTGTCCGTATGCTAAGAAAATGCACCAAAACAAGCATCGTTCCCCTTATTGACTCGGACGTTGCGGGTCTTTGCACGACACAATGAGAATGTGAGCACTGCACACATTCCACGCGCTAGTTGTTCAAAACTCACCGGTGTACTTCGTCGACGCTCATAACCTTACTTGTTTTGCAAATGTACGTATGTAGAGCACGTTTTAAAGCTTTGGCTCACACCGCATGGAATGTTGACTCAAATCTTGTGCCTAGTTGCTCACCAAGAACTCTAAATAATGTAAATCCAGCTCATACTAGGGAACAATATTTACTGTCCAAAAATACATGCGTCATAGCACATGACAGGAATCTCACTTTTAGCTTCAATAAGAACGGCAGAACAGGATGAGGGTTTTTTTTTTTTTATACAAGTGACTCATACAATGTAATCATATCATATGTATGGGGTGGTAATTATTGCAGTTGAATGGGGAAACTCGCCATTCAAAAGTTAGAACGGACGTGTAACGTAAAATAAAGATGTCTCATTTTGCTCCCTGTAGGGCCAGTTAAAAATAATATTTCAGAAGTAGATATGTAATTAAACAATGATCTTTAAAATTAGACTTTTGGTTTGAGTTGCACGTTCCTATTTGCAATGAGCTTTTTTAATACAATTCCATACGAAACACTGTTACTGTGAATGTTTATTTTCTTTAAAGTGAAAAAAATACTGACAAAACACAAATGTAACCATTTGAACTGCACTTGCTTTTTTTTTTTTAATTTGTTTTTTTCCCACAACTTTAGCTTTTAAACTGAACTTTAGGACCTAAACATCATGTGACAATAGGCATAATGGGAACTATTGTCACATTTTTTGGTGATTACCTCAACTTATAAACAAATAGTATTGACTGGAATCGAATATGTATTTATAAATGATTATAAATGTACGTCTATCTTCCCCCCAAAAAAATAACCTACAAGTTACACTTCCTTATATAGAGTGAATATATTAGTGCTGTGTCTTAGTATTTTCTCCAAAAAGTAAAAAATGGGTTTGGTGTGAACCATGCAGGTCAATTATGCTTTAATACATAAGGTAACATTTCATTCAAACCTAATACTTGCATAAAAAGAGAAAAATAATTTTAATATTTATCTGTGGGTTGCTAAAATACAGTGCATATCAAAAATAATGTATTAAAAAATGGCCGTTTCACATGAATTATCGACACGTTGCACGTGGATGCCAAGCTATACAAATTTTCGAATTTTCCTTCACATTGATCAAACGCTTTTGGCCTTACAGTTACCGCAAATTGATATTCACGTTAAAAACCTGCAGTCGTTTTTCTGACACTGGGCTGATTTTGTCCTTGTGAATTATGCTGTCATGCCTGCTTTTAGTGTGTGTGTGTGTGTGTGTGTGTGGGTGGTGTGCAAGTAGAAACAAAGGAAAACAACACGCAAGTAGAAAATATTGTAAATATATATACAGGTATTTACAAAATACATTTTATCGAGTGCTCTGTCAGGGGGTTGTAGGCTTGTGTGACAGTGACGCAAACTTCTATTTCCAAGTGCACCCATTTTGAATGTAACTGAAATGTTCAATATAAAAGTGTCTTAAGAGAGTGGAAATAAAAATGATCAATACAGCTTTTTTTTTAATGTGCAAGCTTTTTTTGTGATTGAAGCTCGCCAGAATATTTGTAACCATATTTACAACAATAAATAACTTGGGAGAAGGACTTCTGGTTCTGTTTATTGAATATTATCTTCAGGACATGCCAACTATACAGAGATTTTCTATTTATTTACACCACATGGTGTTATTGTTAATTTGCAATGTGCTATAATTACCATAAAACAGCAGATACAGTTGAGTGTAAATACAAATGCTCAAATAAATCTTAATGTTGTGCATTCTCTTGTCCTTTGGAATAAAGCATTACAAGACAGGAAAAGGCTCAAGTTATCAGGAATTGGGCAAATAAAAGATGTCCATGTTCTTTTTGAAGATGGCAGAAAACTCTCTAGATAGGAGTTGATGCAGACTTATGCCATCATGTTTATAAACCCAGGCACTCCCTGTCCAATTGTAGCGTTTTGGACCACTGGAAAAAAAAGATATATTCAAAGTATAGTATCATTATCTGTATAAGTAACCCTGTTTAATTATGCACTCATGTTAAATATGTCATACGTTGCTTGAGTTGTGGGTGTCAAATATCAGAAACTCATCTGTGTAACACTACAGTTCTACAACAATCCTAATTATGAACAGTATTAAATAATAATACTCTGATGTTTAATTCAGTTCTTTCATTAGATTGACATTTGTATTGTCAGATTGTTTTAATAGGTCTCACCTTGTTGGGGATGCCAACCAAAGCTGTTTGTTTGGTGTTTGTTTGTTGATCACATAGGTTCCATGGTCACCACCCACCTTTATAGTCAACACACCACTCTGTCAAAAAGGCACATCTTATTACTGGTGTGAGAGAACCTTATGAGGAGGTGTCTTAACTTTCTATTTTAGAAAGAAAGATCCGAGCACGTCACGACAGTAAACAGATCCCGTGAACCCTGACCTTAGCCCTTCCTGTTCAATTAAAAAGAGGACAATCAAAGTGGTGGCCTAACTTACAGAGAGCACAACATCATAGTCCGATCCAGTGAAAGGCTCATCCATTAAGTCTTCAAAGTAATCAGCCAGGGAGTCCAGCGTCTCGTCAGCCAGTTTCTCATAGGCTACTTCGGATAACTCACTGGGAAACACAATCACAAAATCTTCCAACAACAACTTTGATGACCACTTTCAAGTATTATAGGGCTACATATTGACTTGGGGTTACTTTCGGTCATGCCTGGGGTGCTCTTCCAGCCTTGAAGCTGACCGATGGATAATTCTCCTACATTTTACGTTGTCGGCTGTTAACTCAAACCACTGGAAAACAAAGGAAGGAATCCAGTTGACAACACCAATTCACCACTGGTTTTTAGTAAAGCATCACAAAAAGTATCAAATTCATCAAATTTCTCCAAAATAGGTTTTAGTGAAATTGAATATATGTAGTTTCCTAGGCAATAAAATACACAACATGGGTATGTTACCCATGGGCAGCCCGGTAGCACAGTGGTTAGTGTGTTGGCCTCACAATGGGGGACATGGGTTTGAATCCTGGTCAGTTCACCTGTGTGGAGTTTACATGTTCTCCCTGGGTCTCCCAGAGGAAACCCACACAGGCCTGGTGAGGACATGCAAACTCCACACAGGTGGATGTGACCTGGATTTGAACCTAGTACCCCAGAGCTGTGAGGCCGACGCACTAAACACTTGCCTCACCGGGCCCCCCTGTCCATGACCTTACAAAATAATAACATATCCACATGTTCTTAGTCATAACAATTTTTGATTGGTCACGGTTGTTTTCTTCCGAAACCCCCGAAGTAAAATGTACCTTATTTCTTGCTCGATTGTTGCTACAATACTGCGTTTGTTTGGGTAATGAGTGAACACACGCAACACCAAAGGCACGGAGCTGCAAAAGATATTGACGACAATAACTTGATCATTGTGTCATTTATTCATGTTATCAAATGAAAAGTTTTATCATTTACCTGCTTGGAAAAATTGGTGACCCTTAGGAAAGTCGCCATATTCTGGTGTGTTTTGAATTTGACATTTATGAGAAATGTTTTACTTTCGGTTACGGATCTTGCATTTATATCACATCTATTGTGCGGTAGATGCTGAGTTTGTGTTCTTAGCAACCCGGCAGCCGTTATCATTTGTCGGCCATTTTGTGTCAGTGTCATTGGCTAAACAGCATTATCGTCAAAGGAGCATTAATTTATTAATTTTCCGTACCGCTCATCTTATCAGGGGTGCTGGTGCTTATCCCAGGCAACTGTGTGAAATAATCACCTTTCTTCAAAGTAAATCCGTTTTTTCCCATCACAACGATAACAAAATAGTTAATTTTAACCCCAAAAGATGAACAAAATCTGTCAAGATGTTGCATAGCCAAGAGTATTCAAATTGATAAAATAACTTCATCATCATCATCATCATCATCATCAACACAACCAAAGAAGTCAACTGCTCCAAGATGGCCACTAGTTAACAACTCCGCCAATTTTGGGTGCTTGCATCTAGCTCTCTAATTAGGTTGGTTTATATATCCATGCCTTCTTCTAGGGTCCTCAACTTCTTCGTCTTCCCAAACTCTCATACACCAAAAAATAGAGGCGCATACCGCCATCTGCTGCTCTCTAATTTGTTCGTTTTAAAAGGTACAGTACATAATGATTAAATAATTGCCAGTGTAGCGTGTGTTGTATTTTTTTGTTACAAAATGTAAAAAAAATAAACTTGTTATTTTTATATATAATTTATTGTTAGTGTAATAAACTTTTGCCGCACATCTTTTTTTGTGCTATCTCGAGCTGCCAGTTATCTATCTGTCGCTAGATGGCGATTGAGCACGTTCTCGACTGCTTTACCGCCTTCAGTCATAATCGAAGAAGTAAAAGGAAGGCGGAAGTCATCTCCTAAAACAGGCGAAGTCGAACTTATTTCGGCGTCAGTACACATTGAACCGTCCATTTGATCACGATGCTGAAAGAGTTGGTAAGGGAGCGACTCCTTGCGGCAGCTGACGAAATCTTCCAACTGTTTGAAGGAACAATAGCGACGTACAAGGAGCAAGTTTGTAGAGCGAAAGAGGAGAGCGAGCGACACCGAAGAGAACTGGAAGCTGTTTGCAAGACTCAAATTGACAGGCGTGTCGACGGTATGCTCATTTCACTTCTTCATTTTTACCCAAAATGCCCTATATACAATTGCGTGAATAAAACTGTAATACATTTCTTCATGGCACAACCACGATTGGGGAGGAGGTGTTGGATGTTGGGTTTCCCTGGACATCCATAAGCACCCCAAATCTTGCCCAGGGAAATCAGATTAATTATAACTCCCTATAATTAACCTCAGCGTGTTCAATAGTCACAGTGATAGAAAGTCGAAGAAAAATGCTTTCGACTCTTTGGCTATTGGAACAAAATTGACTTGTGCTCTGCAGATGTCCAGCAGCTGAAGAGTCAACAGGACAAACCTCCTCCTCCACACCAGCAGGGGGACTATGCTAGTTTGGAGCCACCCCAAGTTGTAAAAGAAGAGAAAGCTACACAGAAACCCCACATTCAAGATGATGCTGAAGATCCACAGCACTCCTATTTTACAGTGGAATATCCAAAGTCCTTTAATGTGATGGAGGAAGATGATGCTCAGCCCCTCATCATTAAGGAGGAAGAAGCAGAGGCTGACATTAAAAAGTTTCCGCTGCTTAGTGTTTGTGTGAAGAGTGAAAACAATGCAAACGAACCTTCCGAGTGGTTGCAACTTCTTCAACACAGTCCAGGTGGAGACCACTGTGGAAGAGCGCCACCTGATGACATTGTTCCACCGATATCAGACAGCTACGACACGGACACTGGTCGTGATGAGACAACTCCACCTTTTCAAATGGTTAATAGATGTCACCCACACAAAAAAGGTTTCAGTTGCTCCATTTGCGGTAAAATATTGGCTTACAAAGGAAATTTGATCGGCCACATGAGAACACACAATGAGGAAAAACCTTTCAGTTGCTCAACTTGCGGTCAAACCTTTTCTCAAAGAAAAAGTGTCAAGTTACATATGAGAAGACATACGGGAGAAAAACCTTTCACTTGTTCCACTTGTGGTAAAACGTTCTCCCGAAAGGAAAGCCTGAAGGCCCACATGAGAACGCACACTGGAGAAAAACCCTTTAGTTGCTCAATTTGCGGCCATACATTCTCCCAAAAGGAAAATATGCTTAAACATGTGAGAAAACACACGGGAGAAAAGCCCTTTAGTTGCTCAACTTGTGGTAAACCATTTTCCCGAAAGGAAACCCTAAAGTTGCACATGAGGACGCACACAGGAGAGAACCCCTTTAATTGCTCCATTTGCGGGAAAACATTCTCCCGAAAGGACCATGTAAAGTCCCACATGAGAACACACACACAGGAGAAATCATTTTGTTGCTTCATTTGCGGTGTGGCATTTTCTCAAAAGCACAATTTGATTACACACATGAGGACACACACGGGAGAATAGCCTCGAGTTGGCCAAACTGACAGCCCAGGCCAGCGGTGTCAAACATACGGGCCGCGGGTCATTTTCTGAAGGGTCACGGGGGTGCTGGACCCTCTCCCAGCTAACCATGACCACCACAAGGTGAGCGTGTTGACTTTATATTTATATATAGGACAGTGATGCCCCCAGCAAGTGAAGGTCGGTTTATGTGACCGTCATGTAGCATATATATCGCTTTGTGGTTCATTTTTTCTTGTTGTTAGTCTAGAAGTAAAGCGGTGTTTGTACACAACACTGTGTCTGCTTTATTTGATCCTGCCACAATACTGTAAAATATATATATGTACACAGTAGAGAAAATAAGTGTTTGATCCAGATTTTGGCAGTTTAGGCAGACGAAAATAATTCGAAGAAGAAGAAAACCCGCCTGGCGTGAGAAACGAAGCTGATACCCAACTTGTAATCCTGGACACCTGTCTTCCACCTGCATGTTGAACTGGACAAAACACTACAATGTTGAAAGACTTTGGTGAGTATGCAGCTATTGTGGGCGCTAAACTAATTTTAGGACTGCAAAAGAACTCCAATATCGTGGAATATTCACTGCAAGCGTCTGATGAGGAGCAATTTTGTCTTCAAGCGAGTGATCACAGCGACAATTTGCCACCTGCCTCAGTGGTATTTACATTTACCCTATATATTTAGCTTCATGACCGTTAGCGAGCGGTGCATTTTTCTTCCTCCCCTCTAAAACTAAAAACGGTCAATTCCTTTAACAAATCTTACCTGTGTTATCCGCCCGAAGAAATCAAAACACAGAAAGAAAAAGTTAATCACCCCAGACATACGCCATAAAGAGAATATTTACATCAATTAACTCAATACTAGCATTTATTGTTACCCAAAGAAGCAGGGATTGGCTCCAGCACCCCGCTACCCTGACCAAGATAAGTACCATTGAAAATAAATGAATCAAACACTATGTATGACCTGCATTAACACTTTACTTCAAACAAATGTATTCGTAGTTTACCTAATAATTTAATGTAACTGCAAAATCAAGAAAAAACAATGTTATTTAAATGACAAAGATATTTGCACAAAATTATAATAAATAGTATAACAAATACTTTATATAATTATATAATGCTATTGAACATTTTATGAATACTTATAGACGTAAAAAAAAAAAGAGATGAACAACCATTCATGCTTACACTCATACCTAGGGGCAATTTAGAGTGTCCAATCATCTTGCCATGCATGTCTTTGGGATGTGGGAGGAAACTGGAGTGCCCGAAGAATACCTACACAAGCCCGGGGAGGAAGGTCTAGCCCTGGAATCAAACCCTCGATCTTAGAACTGCGAGGCTGACGTGCTAACCACTCATCCGCCGGGAGTTATTCAATTTTATGAATTTGAATTCCAGATAGTTAGGATGAAATTCTTTAGTAGGACTACATCCAATGTATGTTCAAAACATCTGTAAGGGCAAATGACATGACCACCATTTTATTTTGCATGTGAAGAAGAGCTGCAAAGTCGACACCTCACCATCATTCTAATGTGGAAGAACATAGAGCAGGTCAGCATTTATTGGCTCTCAGTGTTGTGGTTTTTCATGTGTTCAGTCAAACTGGCCCTGTGACCGTAGCTTTCACCACACACCGGGCAACTAAAGGGTATCCCTCCCGCGTGCGTCCTCATGTGCGTCGTCACGTGTTCCTTCCGGGAGAAAGTTTTACCGCAGTCTGAGCAGCAAAAGGGTTTTTCTCCCGTGTGTTTTCTCATGTGGGTGACCATGTTTTCTTTTTGGGAGAATGTTTTGCCACACGTAGAGCAGCCAAAGGGTTTTTCCCCCGTGTGTGTTCTCATGTGCAATTCTATGCTGCCTTTTTGGGAGAAGGTTTTGCTGCAAACTGGGCAACTAAAGGGTTTTTCTCCAGTGTGCACTCTCGTGTGCCTGAGCATGGGTCCCTTTTGAGAAAATTCTTTCCCACAAAATGTGCAACCAAAGGGTTTTTCTCCTGTGTGAGTTCTCGTGTGTGTTATTAAAGTTTGTTTAGTAGCAAAAGTTTTGCTACAAACTGAGCAGGTGACACGTTTTGGACGCTTGTGTGACATTTTCTGATGGAGAGTTGGCTTCTTTTCAGAAATTTTGGACTGTTTCTCCACCCGTTTGCTGTCTGCGTCATCATTGTCTGACAGTGGAGCTGAGAGATTGTCAGGTGGTGATCCTTCATGATGGTCTGCGCTTAGACTGGGATGATGTAGCTGGGACCAGTCGGGTGGGTCGTCGTCCTGTTTTTTTATGGATACAATAGTAACTGGCAACTCGCTGACGTCAGTCTCCTCCACTTCCTCCTTAACACGGGGAGTTTGGCAATCCGTCTCTTCCTCTTTGATGTGGGGGTGCTGTGGAGTGGAGATCCTCCACGGTGGCTCAGGGGGATTTTCTCCCTGACCACCAGTCAGCTGCTTGAAGTCTGCAAGAAACTGTCACAATGAGTATAAACGTGCAATAATGTGAATCCAAGAAAAAGTAGTGTTTAATTTAGTTGATTGCAACAATTAAAATAGCTGTCAGCTATTTCAATTTATAGGTAAAGTGTTCTTTTATGTGTTGCCAGACTCTACCCCCTCCCCCTTTGTGGGTGAAAAAGTTATAAGAAAGTAATGAACTCAAGTTTAGATAGTTAAACAAGTATAAATGTATATATTGCATTTTTTTTACCTTCACAGTGTACATTGCTCCACAAACGGTCTTCCATGGTGTCAGTGATTTCAGTGATGAAGCTGCGATCTTCAACACCGACCGAGACACCAATGTGGGGGCATGTGATTGACAGGTAAGATCTTCCTGGTGACCAATCTGGGTGTCTGAAGGCCAGTCACAGGCCAATTTTATTTCTGTCTTCTGTGATAGCCATAAACATGTTTGTTAGTTGCATTTACAAACTGCATTCTAAAAAAAGGTTAACCCTTTGATTGGCCATTTTGTATTTTGAGGGAAAATCTAATTTGGGCACTTCTACATGATTGCATTGAGTTTTTACTCAATTTGTGGAGATAGCACTATTTTGAGAATCCGATTTATAATGCAGTTGACCGTTTTAAACGTCAAATTTCTAATGTTTTTGAAGTTGTGTATACATAGACTGTGAGTTTTCTCACATTTTGGAAATCGTCACTTTGGTTGCATTGCCTTGCAAACGTTGTTATGATGGGTGACAATATGGCGCCCTCCCATGTCACTGTCCAGACTGCTATGCTTTTGCATCGGCCCAATACAAACAAACAATCGCCGCTTTTAGTCAGAAAACAAATAGCAAACGTCAAAAATAACACAATAGAGCGCTCCAATTTATCATTAGAAAATTAAATGGTCAATGTAAAATGTTTACACCGACCTTCTTGGCGAATAGCTAGCCTTGTCCGGCATAAGAAACAGATTTTACAGGTTTGAAACTCACCAAGACCGTTGTAGTCAATAATAAACCTTTAAAAATAACGACTAGGCAATTACCTGGTGGTCTTTATTTTAATGTGAAGGAAATACGTGTTTATTTTCTGCTCGTCTCAATCTGCTGCGATTCGTTGGCAGTGTCAGGAACCCGCATTCTTCTTAAAGGGACAGCAATGTTTTTGTCAACCGCACGCACACACGCGCACGCGCGCGCGCACACACACACACACACACACACATATATATACTAAATTTTTGTAATCAGCATTAAACCACTGTTTTGTTTTTTAATCCAAAAACACATGAAGCAGGAGTGATTTGGATTGTGACATTTTTGCCTTCCTGACACCTGAAGCAGTAGAACAGTGGCTTCATTTTTAAAAGCTAATGGACTAACATACTTACAAACTATCCAAGGCGCAATCTTCCATTAGACAAATCCGAAGCTTCGTGTTTGGCCGACGTTCACAACCTTGCAAACAGAAGGACTGCTTTACTACCGCCACATAACCAATTTCATAGTTAAATAAATGTCATATTTACACTACTATGGAGAGTAACAGGCAGTTTCAAACAGAAATCATGGAAAAAAATTCAGATGCAGACATGACATTGCATGCAGCCTCAAAGTTTGACACCTGCGTTGGATGCCATGTGCATCGCGAGAAATGATTTATTCTGACTTTTTGTGTATCTGCATGTGTCTAACCATATTGGACCTTTGAGCAAAGCTTCCACCGCAAACTGCACAGCTGAATGGTTTTTCTCCTGTGTGGACTCGCATGTGTTTGGCAAGACTTTCTTTCCTAGAAAAGGTTGCTCGGCAAAAAGAGCAACCGAAAGGTTTTTCTCCCGTGTGAGTCCTCGTGTGCTTCTTCAAACTTTGTTTGACGGAGAAAGTTGCGCCGCAAACCACGCAACGAAAAGGCTTTTCTCCCGTGTGTGTTCTCATGTGTAATTCCACATGTTCCTTTCGAGAGAATGTTTTTCCGCAAACTGAGCAACAAAAGGATTTTTCTCCCGTGTGCGTTCTGGTGTGTCTCATCCAGTGAGATCTACAAGTAAAACCTTTCCCGCAAACTGAGCAGCGAAAATGTTCTTTAAGCGTGGGACATTTTTTGTGTTTTTGAGACTTTTTCGCTTTGAGTGCCGCTTTTGTCGGCCCGTCTTTTGTCCATTTGTCTTCACCATCGCAGTCCCCGTCACTCATGTAAGGTTCTTCGGTGTCGTCGCCATCTGACAGCGGCGCTAAGAAGTTGTCTCGGTGTGCATCTCCGCTCGGACTGCCGTGATCCACCCGCGACCAATCGGTCGCTTCATCTCGGCCGTACTCGCTCTTCACCGAAACGCCGGCCTGTGGCAACATACCGACGTTTGTCTCCTCTTGTGTTTCAAATATAGGGTGCTTCAGATCTTCCAGCTCAAAATCGGACCCGCCCCACAGCTGCTGAGAGGAAATTTGTTCGGGATGAGCGATCAGCTTCTGCAAGACTGGGAGAAACACAAACAGTTCAGATCACGCAAGTCAAGCATGATATCAAGGCAGTGTTGTTCTACATTGTTCGTCTATCAACAAAGTGAAAACAGTAAGAGGCTACCCTGAAAATATATGTAATAAAGAGGATAAAAGTAAGGAAATTCACATTCAAAAGAACTCAATTTATCACACCAGATGATTATTTGTTATCGCTTTTTAAGATTAATTCAACTGTTTGTCATTACCTTCACAGTCTGTGTCACTCCTCAAAGGTTCTTCTGTGCCTTCACTGTGTGGCAGCATAGGCAAGAAGTTATCTGGCGGCGGTCCACAGACGTCTCCGTTTGGACTCTGCCGATTAGGCCGTGACCACTCCGGTGGTTCGTGTTGATTAACTTTACTCTGCATGGAGAAACCATTCAGCGGCAAGTCGCAGACCCCAGCCTCCTCGGCTTCCTCTTTAACGTGCGGCGTCTGTGGATGCTCCGGCTTCAAAGATGGGCTACTCCACCGTGGCTGAGGGGAAAGATCTTCCTGGCGACCAATCAGCTGCTCAACGTCTGGAGTTCGAAAACACAGTTTAGTTCACGTGCAGAAAACCAGACGGTGAGTCAAATGTAATTATATCCATTCATTTACTGAAACAAATTTTGCACAACAAAGAAAAAATATCCAGCGCCCGCAAAAAAAAATTCAGGACAAACTAATACCACCCACATTGGATTACAAAAGTATAGAAATTCATGTAAAACGACAAAAGCAACATTTAAGCATATAAATTTAAGGCTGCCAACGGATTGGTTAATTAGAGGAAAATATATTTCCCAAATTTTCATTACGATTACGAAAAATAGCCTCCACGTGACGACAGAGCTGCATTCCTATTGGCTGATGGGAACAGTCAAAAATGGCTGCTGTCTGTTATCATCCCCAGTGCTCATGATCTATGAAATAAATATCGAAAATAAAGAATAGTGCAATTACACATACACGCATTAGGCATGCGTCGATGTAAATCCCATTTCGTGACCGGAATGAAACTCATTAGTCATCAAAGGATACCCTACTAGTTCGAGCTCGCCTTTTTTTTTTAATTAAGAGACCAATTGTGTAAAGTCGAAGCCGTTTTACGATCACTCCTTTGTGGCATTTTTTTTAGCGAAGCTACCTTCGACACGGATGACAACTTGAGTCTTGCAAACAGCTTCGAGTTGCCGTCTTTGTCGATCGCTCTCCTCTCTCGCCCGAGAAAGTTGCTCTTCATACGACGCTATCGTTCCAGCAAACAGTCCAAAAATTTCATCCGCAGCCGCAACGAGTCGCTCCCTCACCAACTCTTTCAACATTTTGACTTTGTGAGCAGTTGAACGAGCACACAAGAGAGCAAATTTACAGCCCTGTGTCCAAAAATCTAATGTACCGCTACGCTACGGTAACTGCGGTCGTTGTTGCATCGCTTTCTTGAGGAGCATTGTTGCCATCTACTGTGCTGGAGTGTGGGTCGCTTCATTTATGGCACTAAGGAATTATTTTTGAGTATGCATTAATTTACTGCATCTCACACCCTTATGAAAAAAAACAAGCCGTTTGAAAGTCAGTTGGAATTGGAATTTGAGTCATTAATAGTAGACGCTGACTGTAATGTCTAGCGAATGCATGGATTACAAATCACATATATTTCACCTGTGCGAGGAATATTCTGCAATGATGTTTCGAAGAAACTGTTGAGGCAGTGTTCCTCGCTTTCATCCGCAAGAAAATGCACGGATTGAGCAATCTTTAGCTATTTCACACAGGAGAAAAACCCTTCACTTGCTCACTTTGCAAGAAGGCCTTCACTGTCAAGGGATCGTTGGATAAACACGAGAAAAAATAACTACTAAGTTGCTCAGTTTGCAGAGATCTTAAATTCACAAAAGTAGTTTGGTAAAACGCGTGAGATCACGTTTGCCACAAAACATTTAAAAACCAAGTTTGGTAAAATTCCTTTTTCATCCATCCCCACATGTTCTCGAATCTAGATCAATCCAATGCAGGCTCCATTGATTTTATTGTTGTGTGTCGCTATTGGCTACGACGTAAGATGGCCGACAAGTTACTACGGCTCATAGCGCGCACCACGCAATCTCGATGTATATACGTATATGATATCTATCAAATTCGGGGACATGCTTCCCTCGGGACTGATACGGTCGCCTTTCTGATATACGTATACGTTTTAAATTTAAAAAATGTGTGAGCAAATGGTAACGTTTTTTCAGGGTCAGTTACCAAATAAAGACGCCGCCGAGGTGAGATGGTCACATGCAGTGAACAGCACGAGCAAACTGACGGAGGCTCTTCAAGGTTGGACACTTGTTTGTTTGTCCGTTAGTTTTTTAAATATACAGTAAACTCATCGCTGGTAACGTAAAGCAAATGGCAATAAACTGGTCACCAGACATATTTAAAATCTTTAAAAGGACGTACCAAAACAAACAAACCTACAATCTATGTCAAAAGTGAAGACATATCTTACTAGCAGCGGAAGTCATGAATTTAACCCTTTCAGGGACAATGGACGTTCAAAAGTTGTCACTTAAGACTTTTAAAACTTTAAAGTGCAAGTAACTATGTTTTTGTCATTTAAAAAACATTAGCAATTATTATTATTTATTTCATCATTTTGCGAGTGAATAATGGATGTATGCATCCTAACACATTTCTTATTCTCTAAGGGCCTACACATATGATTGAGGCTGACATCATCATAAGAGGTCGTGACCCCAAGGAGCCAATCATGTGCCACCCACCTGACACTGACAGTGACATCACACTGAAGGAGTGGCTTGAAGGTGTCAAGTTGCATGACAAGGGCATCAAACTCGACTTCAAGAGGTGAGACGAAATCGGTTGATTTTTTTGTTAAAAAGTGGTGAGAGTTGATTATGTTTCAAACAAACCCATTTCGATGCTCTATTGCAGCATGGAGGCGGTGTCTCTTTCTTTGTCCTTGCTGCAGGAATATCTGGCTCAGATGAGGGCTCCGGTGTGGATCAACGCCGATATCCTTCCAGGAACTGGAAATCAAGTAAAACCGCTGGATCCACAAGCTTTCCTGGCTGCTGTCAGGAATCTTCCCAATAACGTGGTTCTTTCCCTCGGTTGGACCACACAGTGGACAGCGGGGATTGATAATCCAGGTGGGGACAATGGATTATTGCTATTGTCTGACATCATGTATAGAATGCACATTTTCACAAATGTTCTTCTTTTGGGCTCTGATACCGATTGTGTTGTACCGATACTGTGTTTTTTAAATGACTATACAAAGTATAGTTATTTTTCTTTTTATGTTAAATTACTGCATACGCACTACATTGTAAAATAATGACTATCATGTCTTAAAAGCGTTTGTGAAACAGGAAAAAAAGACTACTACAAATTTATTGAATGTCACATGAGTTATCTTAGCACAGGAGCCAATTCCAATTGTTGTAAAAATATCAAATACTCAATGGGAAAGAAATTCCAGCATTTAAATGTGACATAACTTATTTTCCAGGTTACAGTTGGGAAATGGTACATAAGATGGAGGACATATGTCGAGGACTGGAACATCTTATCACCTTCCCAGTACGGGCGGCCCTTTTGGCCCAGTCTGTCTCTGAGCTCACGTGGCTGCTGCAACAATCAGACAGGTGAATGTTTGACACACACCTTCTCAATTATGCTTTTTGTAATAATTATTGGATTGGTATATAGCCTCAACCCAAACATGTCATGCACATTTTCCTAATATTTTAGACAGAACACAAGATTGTTGCCATAAGTGAGCTATATGTGTTTGTTTATTTGTGTGTGTGGGATTTCTGTAGTGACCTGATAAGCAATGGTTAAAAAAAAAATCAGATCAGGTCAGTTTTTGAGTGTGTATTTTACTGTGTATTTTCATATTTCTATATGGCTTAGTGAGCTAACCAATTAGGGAAAAAAAGCAATCCAAAATGTTTTTATTGCATCCACGTTGCAAAAAGAACAATTGGAATCCTAGACTGGTTGCCAGTCAGTCGTAGGGTACACAGAGAGACAAACGACCATTCACACCCCCAATCATACCACCACCAGCAGGAATTGAGCCTGCGCCTGCCCGCACCAAAGTTAGGCGAGTGAACCATTACACCACACAGTTAGAATCAATCATTCAAATTCCAAAATTAGTATTTACCCTAATGATGACGACTATAATATAACTTTTGTAATGCACCTGTACAAAATGACGTGAACTTATTCAGTACTGAACTAAATTAAGCGAGGTCCGTTTTGACCACACGTCGCCTTGACAAATGTATCAAGTGAACAAGTGGAAAAACAAGGCAACATGTTCTTAGGCCCACTGACTGTGTGGGCGATTTAAACTGCACCTGCCATTGTGTTTGAGGTGAGTGCTGCAGCATAAAGTAGAAAAGGTGAATGCAGATAAGAGGGTGCGATGATTCATTCAATCAGTCACAGTGCAGAAAGAGCTTAGTTTCACCCAATGAAGCGTAATAGGAATTCACCTCTGAACATGAATATGAATGTATGTATGTACAGTCCCTTTACATACATTACATTTTGCTCTGTTGCTACCCGTAATTATGTTGAATGCCAACACTATTATACAAAACTACTGGCTATGACTAAAGCAACGGGGGCATTACTGTGGACATATTTTTCGCAGTAAAACCCTGTTTTTCCCGGTTCTTCCTCTTTAGTTGGCTCGACAATGATCTTTTTTGTGTTTTTGTCTGCACTCCAAACACTATTTTTCATGCAAAATACTGTTTGTGTGTCTTTAAAAGTATCATACCCGTTCTTTGGTGTGCGTGCAGGTATTCTTTGACAGTGTGGACCAGCCATAACGACAAATTCCAAGTAGAGGACTTGCTGCCTTACAGAACATGCTTTGATATTACCAGGATCTGCTATGATTTACCAGAAGCACTAAGGTCAGAGCTTAAAAATATTTTAAAAGATGATAAATCTACAGTCTTTATTCCGGCAAAAACGGGAAACCTGAAATAAATGGTCAAATGTGGCATCATATTTATTGTTATGAGACTTTCTTGTATCGCAACGTAATTTTATGCATGTATAAATGTGCCATCATTTTAGTTGGACATCTGAAATAAAATGTCTATTACAGTCTAGTGTTATATAGTATATATACTAGAAGCTTTGGCTTTAAAAAGCCTTTGATCCAACTTGGCCATTTATAGGATTTCATCCTTGAAGCTAGAACTGGATGCACAAAAGAAAATCAGGTTGCCAATAGCAACCCTTCCACTTAATTTCCAACATTCACTTCTTAACTTGCAGTATTACATCACACTTTCATTTACACACGAGACAATTTAAACAATGCATTTTATTGTGAATTGAGCAGGAAAATGTACATTTTATGAATGAAACTTGGATACACTTGTGTACCACCATGTATTCTTAGTGCCCAAATCCATCAAGTCATGCTTGCATTGCCTTGGACTGAATTAACACAATCTTAAATCAAGACCGAGGTTTTTTTTTAAATTTACATCATTTTCAAACAAGCAATCGGTGTGTAATTAGTCTCATGTCAATCACACATCAAGGTTAAGAGAAATACTTGGAAATCTTTCATAAAGAAACAGCACCCCTGAAAACATGAATAGAACTACCGCTTGAAATAATTGTTGATTATTGATCAATCTCAGGCTGCATTGATTTTTATTTAACCTTCATTTTACCAGGATATATTCGATTCAGATGCCAAGAGGCAGCAAAAAAATACAATTACAACATGGTAGCATTTGATGGCAAATAGTTACAGTTTAAACACAATAAACATGAGTTTTAAACATTAAAAAGTATACAATAGTAATATATTTGACATACTTTACCATAAGTTTGAGATTTCTTTTTGCCTTTGCAACTTTTAAGACTATCATAAAATGAGCATGTCATAAGCCAAAAAGGGAAAAATCAATCAAAAGTCAATTTTTCTTCAAAGTCAGACAACTGCTTAATCTGGTCAATCTGCATGGAATGGCGCCTCCACAGCATTTTACTGGTACTATCTCTTGGAAAAAGGCAGGGCAGACAGGGCAGAATAGGTTTAGAGCCTTTAAAAAGAATATTGGGTGTTTTTCCACTGCACAGAGGGACAGAGTTGGCCCCAATATCTGGAATGGGAGCATGCGGGTTGAGGGAGGGGAGATATCCGGGTCGAGTAGAGGAGATGTGATCCTGGAGGAGGGGCCCTGACCCTCTTCGATCTAATCCGACAACACCTCGTCTCTGGGAAAAACTACCCACGGACTCTCTGGAGCCTGAAACGATAGAGGACTTGCTGTTCGTCAGCTTGGGCCGGTCCACGCCTTTTTTCAGACAGTTTGAGTCTTGACCACCAAACTGTGGTAACTGAGAGTCTGAACTGTAATGGTCAACGCCAATGTTGCGCCGATGGATAACATTTTGCAGACTGGAAACGTTTAACTGTCCGTCTGATGCATCGCCATCGGCAGGACCGGTTTCATGAGCGAATGGGAGATTGTTATGTTGATGCAAGTTGGGGTGAGAAGTAGAATGCTGGGCACTTGCAACGCTATCATATGACATCTTTCGTGCAAAGCCTCTTCCGCTTTGGCCCCCCGCTATGTTGTCCAGTGCTTTCGGGAGCCCTTCTTTCGTGTCCATACAATGGTGGCACAACGAGGCCGAGGCCCGACTATGGACGTTAAGACTTCTGAAAGGTGAGACCTCTTCCATAGTTGATTCTACTTGCTCTTCTGCTAGCAAAGAGGTGTGGCTCTTCTGAAGTAGCGGGGTTGAACTTTTGACCCATCGCTGCAGAATTAGCTTCTTATCCCCACTTGGAACGCTTAATGGACTAGGAGAATCTGGTCGAGCTCTATCAAGGCTAATCGATAACTTTTTATGGGCAAAAAGGGGACTATCCGGCTGAGGAGCAGGGTTAGGGTTAGAACCCTCTTGCTGGTTCTCGAATGGAGACGAGCAAGTTTGTGTGCAATGCGGATCCTCCTGATCTGCGGGTGGTGGGACATTTAGGTACTGCTTTGTTGTCTGCTGGCCACACGGTAGCTTGTTGGTGGTGATGATAATAACCTCCTTTCCATTCGCTTTACAAGCATCCAGGAGGATCTTCAGAATGCCCCTGTTCCCTGAATTAATGGCGTAAACAAGCGCTGACGAGCCGGAGTGGTCCTCCAGTGTTGGGTCGGCACCATTCCTGAGCAAGAGGGACAGAATTTCAGTTCCGTCCTGTCCCAGGCACGCATGCATCAAGGCAGTTTTCCCGCTCTTGTCTTGAATGTTTGGGTCAGCACCGTTTTCGAGGAGATATCTGTCATTTACAAAGAAACAAAAAGAAAAAAATAACAGCTAGAAACTTCATACACAAATGCTTGCATTTAGAATTGGATTTTTTAGCAGTCAATTGTACTTACTGGACCATTTTGTGTTTGGCCACACTTTGTGTATCCATGTGACGGCTTTTGCAAGCCACCATCAACGGCGTCTCGCCGTGTTCATTGCTCTCATTTACGTAGGCCCCGCCCTCCAAAAGCAGCCGAGTCAGACGCAGACGACTCAAATAGACAGCCTTCAGCAGAGAATTGCCATCGGTTCGTACCTCTCTTGCCTCATCCATTATTTTGGCACCTGAGATTAATATTCATCATCCTGCAAACACGGCCCTCCCTCACTTATAGGTGCACGTAGCCTACAAAGGACCAAAACAGTTGGAAGTCATCTCATTTTGGATTCGTCGACAGTTTTGTGAAGATATTTGTTGTAACGATGAAATGAATTCTAGAACAACGTCATCTTTTAAGCTTTTCGTTTATAGATCGAAGCCAACGGGATCGCTCGGAAAGACTGTGGAGTCTGTTTTTAACCTGTGTAGCTTTTTCTGTCCTTCAAACATTCTGACATTCAAACCCTATGCTTTAGTCAGGGGTCCTTCATCCCTTTATCCACCCCTCACACAGACAGCATACCTAATGATGGAGGGAGGCAGCAGTGAAATGTCATTCCGTAACTTTTTACATTATTTTTTCTATCGTGGCTCTTTCCAAAAAATGTGATTGTAGACCCTGATATTTAACTAATTTGAGACTAAAGAAGGAAAAATGATGTGGTTTCCTTCTGTGTGAGTACAGCAGGAAAAAGTGCACACAGTTCTACGAGGCGGCGACAGATTAACGACGGGCAATTTTAGCAGAAAAAAAATGTAACACACAATGGTGATGATACTCTCTCACTCAGACTTACCCTATGAAATGCCATCGTTAAATGGAATAAGTGCAGGTTCCTTTCCGTGAGGTCAGGTCGTTTCCAGCATTGAGACTCAGGAGAATCCAGCAGGCAGAGCGAAGATCTGAGGACAGGAGCGACTGGCGAAAGGAGGCGGCGGCCTGGACTAATATACCACAAGTGAGTGGCAGCGGGAGGAGTTGTCAGCCAATGACAGCACATCACATTGCGAGCTGACGCAGTGGTGGGAATATATCTTTAGTGAGGCATGTGCGCAGGTAAGACTCATTTCTTTTTACCTTTGGCTATTTACTGACAATTGTGGGAGACAGAACAAAAGCCACCAAACGTCACACTCAAGTTCAAGGCTGCAGGATTGTACAATATGTCATTCAAGAATGGTTTTATAAAAAATAAAGAGATGTTTCGCATAAATATAAAAATAAATACGTATGCAACTGTGAATATCATTCATTCATTTTCCGAACCGCAAAGCTACACAAGAGACGCAGGGGGTGCTGGAGCGCATCCCAGGCAACTATGGGCACCAGGCGAGGGACACCCTTAATCAGTGGCCAGCCAATCACAGGGCACAAGGAGACAAAAGGACAACCATTCACGCTCATACTCATACGTAGGGGTAATTTAGAGTTTTCTACCAGTCTACATGCATGTTTATGTGGGAGGAAAACCCACGTAACCCTGGGGAGAAAATGCAAACTCCACACGATGAGGTCCCACATGGGATCGAACCCTTGACCCCAGGACTGAGGCTGCCCTAAAAAAATATATATATACAATAAAAATAAAATAAGGAAGGAAAGAAAAAATAAACAAATATATGAATGCATATTTTTGCTCTGATCATTTTGTTTGCGTGCTGCAAAATTGTGAGCACCAATGAACAAGTGCACGCAACCCCAATCCTCCCGACTGTACTGTTTGTCTAATGCGCAAGCGCAGACGCCATTTCCGGGTACGACATGTAATATAAATACGCTGACCTACTCGATCGACGATAGAACATACAAAACCAATGATTCCCATATGTCCTGTTGTATCCTTCACCTATGGTAGGTTTCACTATAGCATTAGATAAAAACATCTAGACACCTTATCGGAGAATCAGTCTTTGTTTTCGTCGGATTTCTCGTTTTAGTTTGATGCTAACAGTTAGCCTAGCGTAACCCTGTACGTATGTGTCCTCCGCAGTGCCCAGCCGGCTTGGTGAAGATGCCAAAATGGCTACCGGCAATTACTTTGGATTCACACACGGCGCTGCCGCACAGTATAGGTAAGGCGATCGCCTCTCCACAAGCTTTATTCCGAGCTCAGATTGTCGCTCACTGCATGTGTTGACTTAATGGTGGAATCCTTTCCCCTGCGACCATTGTTCCTGCGGGGGGAGGGGGGAGGTACAGTAGCCCTCTTCTCCAGTTGGATGAAAGTGAGCAGGCTTTCAGAGTAATTAAGAGCTTGTGGAGATGATGTCCCGAGTGTTTGTTTGCCCCGTAGCCTCTCAGCAATAGTTTTGGATATTAATGTTAAGATACACTGAGAAATCAGTAACCATAGCAACAGATTTCCCGAGCACGTTGTGCATTCTGGGGTGCGTCTATGATGAACAAAGATTCATACACACATTCTACATTCACAGGTTGGTGTTCTGTCATATTTTGCTTGCCATCAGAAATGATGAAAACATGTTTGAAGTGTTTTGAAGCTTGATAATATTTATTGTAAATATGAACATTCAATGGAAAAAATCACACTGATGATTCAACAGAAACAGCAGATGTGGTCATCGCGCTTTGTTTTTCTTCAAAATGTAAACAACATTTTTATCCACTTGGATGCACTTGATCCAACGCTTGTCTCTCGCTTAAGTTCATTTCAAGCCAAGATAGATTTTGAAGCAACTTTACTGATGCAACTAAAAACTTTTTTGCATTTCCCCCCCCTACCAGTCAGCAGCCAGCTGCCGGGGTAGCCTACACACACCCCACCACGGTGGCCAGTTATACAGTTCATCAAGCGCCCGTGGCAGCTCACACTGTGGCCGCAGCCTACGCTCCAACAGCAGCCACCGTCGCTGTCGCCCGGCCTGCGCCTGTCGCAGTGGCTGCCGCCGCTACTGCCGCAGCGTACGGGGGATACCAACCGACCCATACCGCAGCTGACTACGGCTACACTCAGCGGCAGCCTGAAGTTCCTCCGCCTCCCCCGCCGGTCACCTCCCAAACCTACCAGGTACGGGGCACCATAACACACTAAACTAAGTATGTCAAACTCAGTTCGCGGGCCACATTCATGCCAACTACATCTCGCCTGGGCCGAACCAGATTATTCTTGACTTGCTTGTCGTTATTGATGCCGCGAGACGTCCAATCGCTTTAGACTGGAGTCATCCAGGATTGGCCCTGAGAGTGTGCATTAGTGCACAGACTTGATCACACAACCCAAAAACACCTGCTTGTCGAAAAATATGAAAGCATTTAATTCTGTATGTGCACTATGCTCTTTTTTTCTGCCTGGTATGTGTACTAACATTGTTTTCATTGAGACAGGGTTCGAACACCATACTTTTTATCCCTGTGTGTCAGGCAGTCAATTTGATTCAAACTTTTGAATTGTTCTTTTTTCAGGAATCCTACTCCTATGTCCGGTCCACAGCTTCTGCTGTGGGGTATGACAGCAAACAGTACTACCAGCAGCCAACTGCCACTGCAGTGGTGGCGGCGGCTGCTCAACCACAGCAGACAGTTGCCGATTCCTACTATCAAACAGGTACTTTTGTAACCCTGCCAAACATTTGCACAAAGACTGTAATAATGTGAAAGACCCATAACTACTTGCCTTTTGTTTGCCAGCCCCCAAACCCGCGTATGGTCAGGGGGTGTCATCATACAGCCAGTCTCAGCAGACACGTCAGGTGACTGTGATAAAACCAGCAGCCCCCAGTCCTGCGACATCGTCTTTCTCCATCTACCCCGTGACCTCCACTGTCCAGCCCGTGGCTGCCGCCGCATCGGTTGTCCCGTCGTATTCCCAGAGTCCAACTTACAGCACAAATGCTGTCACCTACTCTGGTAAGTGTCTGTCACGGTACACGGTCGATTGGTCGCCCGGAAGGTTATTGATAATTATTACCATTACAATTGTTGCTCAAATTCCCTAAATACAAACTGCGAATTATTATTTAGTCATACTTAATGCCCTATTAATTATTAGGCTAAAGAAAAGCTCCAAATTTCCCGGACTTTTATTGTTTTTTGTTGGAGAAATTTTTAAGACCCTGACTGACGTAGCTTCTTAAAGGGACAACGCATGTACATACAAACTCTTATACACTCACACGTCGGCTCAGTGAAGCTGCTCATGGCCATTGTTGGCTTTTATTGATGCGTAGACCGTGTTGTTTTACCTTGTTTTATCGCCGGTCTTTTGGTCGCCCGTTGTTTGGGTCCGGGCGACCAAAAGACCAGCGACCAATCGACCACACACGGTCTGTCACTGTTAAGTAGGCCAGTTATTTACCTGCATTCCATATCGGTAATAGCGAGTGTCTGTTATGCTGCAGTAGTAGCTGTAGTAGAAACCTGATGTCATTTCTGGGCGATTTTTAATTTTTTTTAATTTTTAAAAAATGTTTTACATTTTTTAAGGAACTTCCTATTCTGGATATGAAGCAGCAGTCTATTCTGCAGCCTCAAATTATTATCAGCAACAGCAGCAGCACCAGAAGCAGGCAGCGGCGGCTGCAGCTGCAAGTGCAGCCTGGACCGGGAGCACTTTCACCAAGAAACCTCCTTTTCAGAATAAGCAGCTCCGACCCAAGCAGCCACCAAAACCCCCCCAGATCCACTATTGTGATGTCTGTAAGATTAGCTGTGCTGGCCCTCAGGTGAGTTCAAACATGGTATAAACTCTGAAGTTGATTTAAGGCTGGGCAATATTAAGGTCTAGAGCATAGATTGATTAAAAAAATGGAAATCGATCTCTGTGATCAGCCAACCATAAAAATATCCAGAATAACATGATGTTAATGGAAATTGACCAATTTAAAACACATCCAATGTTGATTTATTTGAAGCAGGTGAGGTAAACTGTAATGCTATAGACAGAATAAAAATTACACCGCACTGTAGCGTTACAATGTGTTTTCACACTAAAGCCTAAGAAACGTTCATTGACACAAAATATGATACGCAGGCTCTTAGACTTTGTACACAGCCAAATCAACTTAAGTTATCTTTTATAAATGTTGTTGTTGTTTTTCTACGAATGTCCCAGACTTACAAGGAGCATCTGGAAGGCCAGAAGCACAAGAAGAAGGAGGCGGCGCTGAAGGTTTCTCAGAACAGCAGCAGCACCAGCGGTAGCGGCAGCGGCTTATTGGCCCGAAGTTCTCAGAACCAACTCCGTTGCGAGCTTTGTGACGTTTCCTGCACCGGTGCTGATGCTTACGCCGCTCATATTCGAGGAGCCAAACATCAGAAGGTACAAGAAAAATCGGCTCCATGAATTACATTATACAAAACTCTTATTTATTTGTGTGCAGAGAACATAGGTAATAGTTTGGTCTAAAAAAGTTGTTCATGACTGTTTCTGGAGATTGCAACAGGTCAAAAATAGTGTTATGATCATTTTCTCACAGTCCAAATTTATTTGACTACTCCTTAATACATAAGATGGAGCGGCGTTGAACAAGGTGATTGCTGATAATCGTGTTTCTAAATGGATCTCAATTTTTTTACAGGTTTTGAAGCTTCATACCAAACTTGGGAAACCCATTCCCTCGACTGAACCCAGCATGGTGACTCAGACGGCGTCCTCAAGCACCTCTGCCCCAAGCAAAACCATCACTTCCACCTTGAACAGCTTCTCCAGTGGCAGCATGGCTGCCTCTTCATCCAGTACTACCTACCTAAAACCCGGAAGTGTCGTCAGCAGTAGCGTGATCGGTGCTAAGAACCAATTAGCCAGCAATTTGTCCGCCGCCAACTCGGCTACGACCGGAAAGAAAATCAACACGGCCAAGATCAATTTTGTTGGTGAGTCAAACAAAATAACTAAGAGTCTCAAACATTTTACAAGGTTGGATGGCAACCAATCACTGGATAAAATTGTGCTAATATATTTCATGGCGGTAAATCCTGATAAATTGACTTTTTTTCTTTGTTTGTTTTGGATAGGTGGGACTAAATTACAAACCACAGGCAAGCCCGAAGAGTGTAAAGGTGATGCCTCCAAGACTGCAACATCCTCCTTTGGTGTTGCAGATATCAAAGTAGAGACTTCCGAATCTCTGTCTGCCCTCGCTGCGCTGCAGAGCGATGTCCAGCCTGTTGGCCACGACTACGTTGAAGAGGTTAGTTTTGATGCAATTGCGGTCATTTAAGCCCAAAATTAAAAGATGTCTTGTAAAAATCAAGTTGAACCTGATTTCTAGGTCCGAAATGATGACGGGAAAGTCATCCGCTTTCATTGCAAGCTCTGCGAATGTAGTTTTAATGATCCAAATGCAAAGGAAATGCATCTCAAGGGACGTCGACATCGCCTGCAATACAAGGTTTGGTTCCTTTCTAGTCCACACCGTCACCAGTTTCACGGATAGGCATCATCTGATGTGACCCACATCCAATAAAAACTCAGGTTGCAGTTGTTAGGCCAATCAAACACTGAAATCAATCCCAAACATTGCTTTTTCCATACTTTTTGTTTTCCTTGTTCAAAAATGCAGAAAAAGGTCAACCCAGATCTGCAGGTGGAAGTAAAGCCGAGCATCAGGGCAAGGAAGATTCAAGAAGAAAAGATGAGAAAGCAGATGCAGAAAGAGGAATACTGGAGAAGACGTGAGGAAGAGGAACGTTGGAGAATGGAAATGCGGTACGGTGGTTCTTTCTTTTTAATTGTAGTCCATAGTATATTCATAGCAGTTCTTGTAGTTTTTAAACATATATGTAGATACTTTTCACATAAGGACATTCTACACGGGGAAAATGTTTCCAGAGTCATAACAAATGGCAAACATAGCAAAGTGATGCTAGATCAATTTTGGATCATGTCTTAAGGGGAAAAAAAACTAAGTTGCACTCCCTAATATTTCAGGCGATATGAAGAGGACATGTACTGGAGACGCATGGAGGAAGAACAGCAACACTGGGACGATCGCCGTCGCGGACCAGACGGAGGGTACCCGCAGGGTCCGCCCGGTCCTCCAGGTCTTCTTGGAGTTCGGCCTGGTATCCCAGGTCTACAGCCCCATGGTCCTATGGTAAGGCAAGGTGGCAAAAGAATTAGCTTTGGGGATGAATAGTCCAGCCGGAGTATGGAGGTTTTCAGATTGAGATGATTACCTTTGCATCCTGCAGCCCCCACGCCGGCCCGACACTTCAGATGACCGCTACGTCATGACCAAGCATGCTTCCATCTACCCCTCGGAGGATGAGCTGCAGTCCATTCAGAAAATCGTATCCATCACGGAGCGGGCCCTCAAACTGGTCTCGGACATCATCACCGACGAGGATACTGTCAAGGAAGATGATGACAAAGAAAAGAAAGAAGCGTCAAAAGATAGATCTGACCTGGACAGGTTCTTAATGATACAAACTATTTTGATTGTTTCGTGTGCATTCCTTACTCATGTTCCAATTCACGTTTTCCTTTTGTTTTACCGACATAGACCCCTGAAGGGCGTTATGAGGGTGGGAGTCCTTGCCAAAGGATTGCTCCTTCGCGGGGACAAGAATGTCAACTTAGTCCTCCTCTGCTTAGAGAAACCCACCAAGAGTCTTCTTTCACGAATTGTGGAGCTCCTCCCCAAACAACTAGCAGTACTAACTTTACTATTCTCACTCAAATGGACCACTTTACTGACGTTTATAAAGTCATTTCCAAAATGCTCCAGGCCTCTTAGCTCTACGTCCACTTGTTTGCTTATACTTTTCTCTTTCTAGATAGTAGCACCGGAGAAATATGAGGTGAAAGGGTCTCTTCAGGAAGCGGCCATCATTCTTACCTCCTCAACAGAGCCAAAGATGGAAGTGACCATCACTTTGACCTCACCTGTCATCAGAGAGGAAAACGGACCGGAAGGAGGTTTGGAAAGCATAACGGCTTCTTGTTATTTATACCTCCGTATATTGTCTTTGCTACTTCCCGATGAAATCATTTTCCAGTATGTTGGTTCACACTGAGAGTTTTGTGCTGCTGGCACGCCAAAAAAAAATAGGTTGAGCCTTAAAGAAGCATCCTGGCATTATGCTCTTTCGTGTCGTTTCTGAAAGTTAAAAAAAAAAGGAATCCTTTCTTTCAGGCTTTCAATTTTAAAAACAACAAAATGGATTTTTTTTGACATGTTCAAAGTAGGTCGGGAGCTCATTCGAGAGCGTTTTGCCCCTTTCACTTGTAGTCTCCATTTGTTGGATAGAATGTCAACTAAAAGAGGGTGCCAGCAGTATTGCTCTTTAGTCCTTCCGCTATTTAACTCTTCTCAGATGCTATCCCTTTTCAAGCAAAGCATGATCAGTGTTTGCATTGTGACAAGTCTAGTTATACCCTGGAGAAATTTTGTTTCCTGTGTCCTCAGGGATTCTGGCTGTATTTTAATGGCATCTCAAAAGTCTGCGTTCTGGTCATTTAAAAAAAAGAAAATACAAGATTAGCTAAAAAAAAACAAAAATGCTAATGGCAAATGTGTGAACACATTCAACTGATGAATAGATTGTTTTTCTTTCATTTAACTCAACATATACGTTCATTTTGCTGTTTAAATATGTATATTTTAATACTGTCAGGGTTGTTTGTTCTTGCAACCCTGGTCCCAATCGAAATTTAGCAGATCAGAATCCCCGCACAGTCAATGAGAAGGAGAAAAAAAAGTTAATCCACAGGAAACAAATGTTATTCTTGTGTTCTGGTGAACAGTTCACCATGCTGTCTCTTGATCCAAAGTGCTCCCCTGAGTAGATTGACATCTTTTGAATTCCAAATGTGGCTCAATACATGCAAGGATACATCCAGCCAACCACCGCCTTTACGAGCTCTCCTCTTTAAAATTAGACCATTGCATTGTTTTCTTAGGGGAGTATTATTGAGGCAAAGGTACGAAGGCTTTGGTAGACTGGTTGGTTAGACCTGAGTACAGCCTTTGACATACATTGTCTGTTAAGGTCTTATTCCAGCCCACTGATGCCAGGTATGCATGCAGTGAATATCCTAACTTCTTGATTGCTGGCATTTTTTTTGGTTTGTTTTTAATCTCTCCTTCAGCACTCGTTGCTACTTTGTGTTTTCTCGTATTTCGTCGTTGACACGCGCCCGACAAAACCAACAGTTTAATTCTTTGACTGAGCAAAAACAATCAAATTGTCCATCACTTTTCTTCCCCCCACCCCCCATCAGAGTTTGAGTAGGGCCTAGCAGCTCCTCTCCGGAAGGATTTTTGACCAAGGTTTCCCTCCACCCCCCAAAAAAATGTTGCCACACCTACCATTGCCAAGCCGCTTTTAATCAGGTGGCTGTCCTACAGGAGGTTTACTTTCTCTCTACAACTCTTTTATGGTCATCCAGATTCATCATATTTCTGTGTTTCAGTGAAGGTCTACTATATTGCCCATGATAACTTGAGGAATGATATGTTGTCAACAAATATATTACCTGATAAAATGGAAATGGCTGCCAATAGTTTCAGCCTGAACTATTGTGGACTCGCTAGTTTATAATTAGGGATGCATCGCTCACAATTTTGCGATTAATCACCGATATTTATTTTTAATTTTGAAAAGTATGACCTGCCGATCTCAATTTGTAGCCTTTCTGTTTAAATTTTTTTTTTTACATAACGGCCCTTTTAAAAATCAGATCAATCTTCTTTTTTTTTGTTAAACAATGAACATTATTTAATAATTTATTATAAACAACATGTTTTATAATTACAGATGCAGTAGTTCTCGAAAAAGAAAACAATTGAAATATTTTCCTTTTACCAAAATGTAGAATTTTGCAGTATTTTGCTTTTCAAAAAGAAAACCCAAGCTTTTAAAAACAAAATGGAATTAATTATCTAGAGAATATATCTACTACATTATATTACATGAGGTCTTGAAGACTTTTTAAGACCATTTTCTTTTTCATTTTATTCCTTTTTATAATGCTAGAACAATTGTAAAATAAGCTAAATGTGTCTCCTAACAATAATATAGCAAAGCAGACTTTAAAATTGTAAACAAGTTGGGGTCTTAAATGTATGAAAACACCCAACAAGTGGATTTGAATGCTATATTCCTGTCCATATATCGACCGATGAAATCATCCGGTGCATCTTTAATTATAATACCTTCCAAATAAATCAACATTGAGTCCGAAATCCAAATTGAATGACTTGACATACATTCTCAGGATGCAGCTATCCGTAAAGACTGATTTTGAATGTGATTATTTTTCGCATCAATGTTGAACAAATGAAAGAAAATGTGGGTTGCTTTTTCAAGAAACCTTGGTACGTGTGGCAATGTGTTCTTTGCCAGCCTCGCTGACCTGGTCAAACACCCGTTCCTCATCAACATTTTCACACTTGAAATCCATTTTTAGATGTAACTTCGGGTTTGGTGAAAGACCCAGCGGACGTCTTGGACAGGCAAAAATGCCTTGACGCTCTGGCTGCTCTGCGCCACGCTAAGTGGTTCCAGGTTCGGAACATCATTTTACCTTATTATTGTAGCCTTATGAGATGCATTATTTGTTTCACCTATTTTCTTTGTACAGATTGCAAAGTAATGCAAAAAAAAAATACAGATTTGACTCCATTACTGAGGAAAATATGCACTATTACATTCTTATTTATTTTGAATTAACCAAAGGATGCCTGTGAAGAATTTGATTAGTCACCATTTTAATGAACTCCATACAAATTTTCCCATCTGTAAATGGGCATCCTTTTCAAGCGTAGTTGCAAAGAATTCCATAAGGCTGCACGTTAACTGGCACCAAGTTGTGCCACC
This sequence comes from Stigmatopora argus, assembly GCF_051989625.1. NCBI lineage: Eukaryota > Metazoa > Chordata > Actinopteri > Syngnathiformes > Syngnathidae > Stigmatopora > Stigmatopora argus. The sequence continues at coordinate 7,264,234 of NC_135391.1, read as the reverse complement.
AGTATTTGTATCCTTGATTCTATTCATGGTCGAAATGGGGATTGAGCGACAAAGGGAAATCGGATTAGTTTCCCGTGTCCAATCACGGGTAAATGATTGCGATTTTCCTCCGCTCTTTCAGTCTCCATTCCCAGGTGAACTCTTGTATTTTCAAATACATGTCCGTGGATTTCTCGGGTCAGGGTTTAGAAGATGGCAAGGAAGATCCCTTGTGCATCTTGCAAACTTTGAACTCCTTTACTAACGGTGAGGTACAAGACTACTGGCAATGGCAGCTGATTGCACATTTTGACGGCACATTGATGCCTTAAAACCGACTCAAGCTTCCATTATGTACAGTAGTTGTTGGACCTCTAAGAACGGATTGTTTTCCCGCAACCCCCCCACCCCCCTCGAATCGGCACATGAATGTACTGTTTTGCATCACAAGGCTAGAGCAAATGGACTTCAGTCGTGCGTGATCGTCATTCGGATACTTCGAGATCTCTGCCAACGCGCTCCAATGTGGTCAGCGTTCCCAGCATGGGTGAGTGTTCCGGCTTTTAAGCGGTGTTGCTAGCTCATCCATAACGTGGACAAATTGGCTACTAAAAAGCTGTAAGGGGAATATTTCATTCACATCTGGCCAGGAATTTTATTGTTTTGTCAAGTATCTTACAAGCTTTGTTCTAAGCTCAGTCATGTGATTAGTCCCCCTACTTTATTGTTTAAGTACAGTATTTTTTTTAACTAACGGGCATAAATGAACAAGTTTAGTTAAGCACTGGATTGTCGCAATTGTCATTTCATTGTCTTTTACCATTATTTTCTTGATTCTTTTATGTTCCACTTCAACTCAGAATGACTACTTTATGATTTTCCCCCGCGATATTGTATTTTTTTTTAAATAAATTGTCTATTTTTCTAATGCAACTGAATATAAACTACAAGTCATAATGATCCAACTAAATAGGTTGTAAATTACATCCCCATTTGGGATAAATGATTTGAAGTGTCCCTTGTATCCCCCCCAAAAATATGGCATTTGTGATTAACCGGCATTCGTTGAGATTTATTACAAGATATTCTACAATGTACTCTTTTATTTTTTAATTTTACTAAGACGACTAATATAGAATATATTAAGTTTCGTATCATTGTGAGTTATGCCGTTAAAAAGGCAACGCAAAACTACGTGTTTCAATACTGTATCAGTATGCCATGCCGTTTGTCATTGTTCCAAACTGTGAATGGCAAGTTTTGAATGAATTCTGTGACTCCGCCTTCCGCTCAGGCCATGGAGCTGCTCGTGGAAAAGGCCATCAGCAGCGCCTCGGCGCCCCTCAGCCCCGGCGATGCGCTCAGGCGCGTCTTTGAATGTATTTCTTCGGGGATATTACTCTCTTGTAAGATTTCTTCATTTTCAAGTGACAAATGCTGTTCTTCATTCCAATTATAATTGATTTTCCTGCATATTTTAATCCATGTTGCCGACGAATTCAAAGACATCTGCCATATTTGTTTTACGACAGGTGGCCCTGGACTGACAGATCCCTGTGAAAAGAGCGCTGTAGATACCCTGACTGCTATTGGAGAGCAGGAGCGAGAGGACATAACCTTCAGTGCCCAAGTACGTTACGTGCGCTTGATTTTTGGCAAAAAGTTTGACTTGATCAATTCAATTGCATCGCTAACTGCGTCTCAATCTGTCCAGTTTGCACTCAGGCTGTTGGCCTTCCGTCACATTCATAAGATATTGGGGATGGACCCCCTGCCGCAGACGAACCCTCGTTTCGGCGCCAATAGCAGTCGCAAGCGTCGCCACGAGAACAGCGACGGGGCAGACAGCTTTGAGGGAGAAGGCAAAAAGGATAAAAAGGATTATGATATTTTGTAAAGGTCAGTGGGCCGACTCGGAAACAACAACAAAAAAAGAAATTAAGTACTAATGTGTTTAAAATGGGGTCCACCATTTGTGTACTGACAAGCGTTTTTTTTTTTCCTTCCCTTTGGTTTTATTAAGCTATAGATGCGCCAGTGTAAAGGCAGCGTGTGTAACAGAGAAACCAAGCTGTTTTTGTGTATTTGTTTTAGTTGTAGATATCTTCATTGTTGTGTTCCATCTGTACAAGTTACAGCCGTTTTTAACCGAAAACAACTGACTCGTTTTGTGATACTGTCAAGTGTTGCTTACATTGGCTTCCTTCACAATCCACTGTTCACTTTCTCGCTTGCTTTGATGTGCTGGAAAAATACGGTTTGGTTCGGTTGTCGTGGGGAGGCGATCCATTATTAGAGAGTCAACGCCGTCTTTCATCCGTGTAGTTGCATTCCAAGTTTTTTTTTTTCTATTGTGACTTGTGATTCATCTGGCCAGTTAACTTCTACAAAGGGCGTTGAAGTAGAGAATTGCTTGTATAATCTTGAACTCCCTGGGAAATGAAACAAAATGCCATAAATTTGACACACCGAATGCTGAGTTTTGTTAATGAGTAACAAATTGGGTTGTAAGGTTTTTTTTTTAATTGGCGTTTTAAATTGTTCTCAGTCCTGGTCAGTTTTTCGCATTCTCTTCAAACATATTCGGTCCAAGCTATTTAAATAGATGGCAAGGACTTTGATTTGCGGAAAGCATGGTTCGAGTGCTGAGAAGTTTTGTTAATGAGTCTACCAAATTGGGTTGGAAGGTTTTTTTTTTTAAATTGGCGTTTTAAATTGTTCTCAGTCCTGGTCAGTTCTTCGCATTCTCTTCAAACATATTCGGTCTAAGCTATTTAAATAGATGGCAAGGACTTTGATTTACGGAAAGCATGGTTCGACTCCCAATGCTATGATGGAAATGTATTTTTGCTGTGGGGAAACTGGTTTGCTGCCCTTTTTGTCTTGGCTAAGTGCTACATTTAATGCTGCTTCCTGCAATGCAATTCCACTAGCAAAATAAAGTCATTTCCAGATTCGAGAGCTGTGTGCTTTCTGGTATGGAAAATAGTCAAATTGGTCCTATGTCTACCGCTTACCCCCCTAACCTGGTATATTAAAGGCGTTGTGGTTTTGGTCTTTGCTAAAATAGTAAACCGACTGACTTTGTGGTGGAAAAGGCGGCCCTGAAAGCAGTGATATATTGGGCTCGGGGAAAATAGAATGTGCTTTCATTCAAAAAGTAAGAAAGGAAAAAATTGATTCAGAATGCATAAGGATTAAAAAGTTTATTGAGGAATCCCTTGAATACTGACATTCATTTATTGCAGAAAAATAGAAAATGAAAACTCAGTCCAGTCACTTTTGACGCGTGTGTTGTTACAGTTTGAGAATGTAGCTTAGCATCCCCTGGCTAAAATAAGGAGGGATAAATCTTGAAAAAGACACTTTGATTGCAGCATATTCCAAAATCTGAAATGTCCCCAGCCTTCTGTTGCCCACGGTAGAAATTATACTGTACCGTAAACATCAACATAGACGAAATGGTTTTCTTCCGAAACACTGTGAAATGCATTTTCATGAGTCAGAGGTATAAATATTAAAGTGTCCCCATATGCATTGCTACCTTTGATACTAAGTACCTACTCCCTTCACATTGTCATAACAGATGGGTGGCATTCAGGTTCACTGAACAATTTCAATTGTGATTGTTACTGGTATTTTACCAAAGAAATAAAAATACAGTGGCAAGTAGTGTTGGTTAAAATTAGTTCAACAATTGAAACTGAAAGCGCTTTTCAGTGGTTCAATTCAGTCAATAGATATTTCTGCACTGTTTCTTTTCTGAGTGAATTTCCACCAAATACTTTGCTGAACATCAATTGTAGACAATGTCTGATATTTCATAGATGTTCTTGGGAATAATTCAACCGACGTCGAATTTTGACTTGGATTTCTTCATCCTGTGGGAGGAAGTTAACAATTTAGAAAGAAGAAAATTCTATTCGTGCAAAGATATGATTTGGAATATGTTAAGAAAACAAATGCGTTCTAGCTTTTGAGATTCTCATCTCATTTTCTGAACTACTTTATCCTCATTAGGATCGCGGAGGGTGCTGGAGCCTATCCCAGCTGACATCAGGCCAGAGGCGGGGGACACCCTGAATCGGTGGCCAGCCGATCGCAGGGCACAAGGACACGGACAACCATGCACACTCACACCCATGCCTCGTGGCTAATAAGCCTACCATGCATGTATTTGGAATGTAGGCGGAAACCAGAGTACCCAGAGGAAACCCACGCGGAGAACATGCAAACTCCACACAGGTGGACGTGACCTGGATTTGAACCCAGGACCCCAGAACTGTGAGGCCGACGCGCTAACCACTCGCGCCACCGTTTGAGATTGAATTCTGAAAAGTCATTTACTAGTTCAATAGTTTATTTTAGTTATAACTGATGAACCATGGCAAAATATTTGAATTGTGATGACTATACAGCAAAAAACACAAAAGCATAATCATTTCACACTAAGATTCACACATTTATATCATCAATATATTTTTTTGCCTCAACAACCAAACAAAAATGTCAAAAATGAGTTAGCTTTGGGGTACTTTCCATGGTACTACAAATTGGATCTTCTCCTATAAGCTTTGTAATAATTTATCTTTTAATCAGCCAGCGAGATGACTTCTTTGATACATACCGTTTCAGCAGTGTCAACTGTCTCCTCTCCTTCTGTGTGGTCGCCGCCAGGCAGGAATGACTCGCTGTCAGACAGCGGGCTTTCCAAAGCTTCCTCATCATAGTCTGTCTGGTATTCTTCTGATAGTTCCTCTAAGGGCAAATGCATTTGTTTCTAAGATATTTAACAAGACTATTATGGAGAGAAGAAAAAATACCAACCTTCAACCAATGCTGTTTTAACAGGCTCAATGCGTGATACAATCTCGGCCAGATCAGTAAACGAAGCATTTGGACAAGTCACCACCTGACAGACAAAAACTTTAAGCCTCCTGATTTTTTTCCATAATATTTATATCAAACCATCCCCACCCATTAATAAGTGTTACAAGGTAAATACAGATATAAAAAAACAGCTTTTGTCACAAGCTTTGAATGCCTGGTAGATAGATTTTTTTTCAAGCAGATCATGTAAAATCATTTTCATGATTTAACTCAAAATAGATGAATATGTTCTGCTGAAAACACGACCAAAAAAACAATTACTACTAATATAGCATTAGAAGCTTGTTCACCTTTGCGTTATATGTATATAGTAAGGCTTTTTTCTTTAAAAAATCGACATAGTATAGTAAGGCTAAGAAAGTCGGAGAATAAATCTGACTTCTGATTCTTCCCCTAGTTATTGCTGTGGTCCAGTGGCAAAAATATTGGTTCAGAACTTGGTGGGAATCAGGAGTGAGTTCAATTCCACTCTTTGCAATTCACAAATTGTTTATTGAGGTAATGAAAAGGATAAATATAACTTCCAATCACTTCATTTCAGAAGTCACTGTGGTCCAGTGGCAAAGACAATGGGTCAGAACTTCAGGTGGACTCAGGTTCAAATCAGGAGTGGGTTCAATTCCACTCTTTGCAATTCTCAAATTGTTTATTGAGGTAATGAAAAGGATAAATATAACTTCCAATCACTTCATTTCAGAAGTCACTGTGGTCCAGTGGCAAAGACAATGGGTCAGAACTTCAGGTGGACTCAGGTTCAAATCAGGAGTGGGTTCAATTCCACTCTTTGCAATTCTCAAATTGTTTATTGAGGTAATGAAAAGGATAAATATAACTTCCAATCACTTCATTTCAGAAGTCACTGTGGTCCAGTGGCAAAGACAATGAGTCAGAACTTCTGGTGGACTCAAGTTCAAATCAGGAGTGAGTTCAATTCCACTCTTTGCAATTCTCAAATTGTTTATTTGGTAATGAAAAGGATAAATATAACTTCCAATCATGTATAGGCGGGCCGCCTCGTGGTGTAGTGGGTAAGTCACCTGCCTGCGACGTGGGTGTCGAGGGTTCACGTCCCGGTGTCGCCAGTCAACGACTGTATGGTGTCGGCAGTCGGCCGAAGGCCGACTGTCGAACACCACCAGGAACCCCCCCTCCCAACTGTCTTCCGGTCAGCCGAAGGCTGACCGGAAATATTGTTTTGCTGAAAAAAATGACTAAGTCTTTATTTGAATGAAAAAAGGATTACCCATTTACTGAACTACTAGTGTAGTGATTAGTCAAACGAGAGCGGGATTCGAACCCCATCTCCCACATGGCAGTCAAATCCACTAACTTGAGGTCTGTCTGACCCATTGTCTTTGCCACTGGACCACAGTGACTTCTGAAGTGAGATGATTGGAAGTTATATTTATCATTTTCATCACCTCAATAAACAATTTGAGATTTGCAAAGAGTGGACTTGAACTCACTCCAGATTTGAACTTGTGTCCAACTTCAATTTCAACCCATTGTTCTTGCCACTGGACCACAGTGTCTTCTGAAATGATGTGATTGGAAGTTATATTTATCCTTTTAATTACCTCAATAAACAATTTGAGAATTGCAGAATTGCGTCTGTACTATATTTGTATTTTTATAACAATGCTATATGCGAGCATCCTATCCTAGTGAATACTAACCTGTATGTTAGCATTAAAAAAAATTCTCACATGACTACTTTTGGTCTTGTGGAACTCCTCCTGATGTCTGTCTTTAAGCATGCTGTCCACCACATTACTGCGCTGCCAAACACCGAACAGCGTCTTCCCATGCTGGTATCCCACCTCCTGGAGCGTGTTGGCAGATCAATGTCTGATTTTTCCACCCATTCAGGAAAGAACAAGTATCAACGGAAGCCAGTTTACTTACAGCAATTTCATCGAATTTGCCAAATTCGAGTGTGCCATAGCGATCGATGGGCGGCCGGATGTACTCGCAGTAGTCACAGCCTTTCACTAATTCCAGTTGACGGACACAACAGACGTACGCAAGCCGGGTTTGGATCTCTGCCATATTAAGGACCTGGAGGTGTTGGGTTAGTTTTTTAAAAATTATTATGTGCCGTATACGCAGTCTGAATGCTAAATAAAGTGCATTTTTAAGCATATTCGTGATGCACACACCTTGACTTTTTCAGCTAGAGGGTTTAATCGGTTCCAAAGAAGCCACCAACCATTCAGGGAGTCCCCGTAATTGGTTAAATCGGTTTGATCCCGACTCCCGACATCTATAGCAATCACCACTTTGGCTCCCATGGAGCGAGCCACATCAGCTGGAAACAAACACTTTTGCATTTTAATTCATTTTGGGACACAAAGCCAAACACGAATGGAAAAAAATAAAGTAAACTAATTCATATTTAGCTCCAAAATCTTTCTGGATATACAGTAGATTTTCAGTGTAACAATGTGATCTTAATGATGATTGGTCTTACCAGGCAGATTGTTGATGTAACCCCCATCCATCAGTAGGTGTCCATCTTTTGGATCGCAGAGAGGGGGAAGGTAACCAGATAGTGACATGCTGGCTCTTACATAACGCCACAGTGAACCTGAGTGAAAATGTAGCTTTTAAACACCCATGTTTTAGAGCAAAAAGGCAGTTTTTTAGATTTACCGTCAGTGTGAACTCTCATGGAGGAAGCTGTGATATCTGTGGTAATGTTGAAGTATGGAAGCCACAAGTCCTGGCGGTGAAAGAAAGAAAAAGCAGTTGTTGATGATGGTGAAATGATTGTTTGTCCATAAGTGAAAAATGTTATCACTGATCTTTTGTAGAGTAAGAATCTCCTTAATGACAATGAAGTGGGCATACTTGAATATACCTTTATACCTCTATCTGTTTGCCTTTAAAAATGGAGCGAATCCCAGAATTAAAGGTTGCTCCGGAAAACATGGAAGTGACAGGGTAGGTCAGATCCACAATCTTCTTAAAGAGAGATGTCATATCCTAAAAAAAAAATGTTGCGGGAAGGAAAATAGTTAAGATTGTCTGGCAGAAATGTCAGCGAACAACACAAATAGCCCCAACCAAAAGAAAAATGACAAAACTTCAGTTATTATTGAGGCATTTGATTCCTAACCTACCATGGCCCATTCACGAGCCCGAACCCTCATCCGACTGTAGCTTTTCTCCTCAGCATACAGTGCTCCCATGAAGGAGCCGATGGAGGTACCGCCCACAATGTCCACGGGGATACCCGCCTCATTCAGTGCCCGAATGATGCCGACCTGAGAGCAACCCCTGAAAAGGGCATTACATGTAAAGCAAGAATACTCCCAGAGGGCAAGACCACCCTCAAGAAATAGTTATGCGACTGTGCTATTTAAATAGTTACAAAGCAAATTTTTCAAATCAATAGCAGCCATTAAAATGCAACATATTTATATGAATAATTCTTCCTAATCCAACTAAGGAGGTGGGAAATTCACTTCAGAAACTGGGACCTAGTCAAGGGTCAACTAATAAGCTATTTACGATAGTGGTTTATCTAAAGTGAACAAAAACAAGATACCATTAGTGACCAGAAGTTCAGCCTTTGTTTGTAGTATTTTGGTTGTAGACTAATAGTCTTGGATGAAAGCTAAGATTTATACCGTCCCTACCTTGTTAAAGCTTCAGGGCAAGTGGAAGCAGTGAAGAAAAACAATAGATTAGTTACAGTAGAAACAACTGGATCTGCATGATCAAATTCTTGCATCAAACAAAAAGACAAAAGCTGTACAGTCGTACCTCTACTTACGAAATTAATTGGTTACAGAACTTTTTCCGTAACTTGAAACTTTCGTAAGTAGAGGTGTACTTTATATGAAAATTCTCTAATTCATTCCACGGTCCTCACACAACTGCCAAATAAACGTTTTAAAATTGGTCAAAGTGTCCCAATTTTGTATGAAAGATGTGAGAAACTAAAATGAGAGGAAATTATAAGAAAAATGATTTATTAATGTCTTAAAATGAATATAATGGCCAAAAATCCCTGTGAAAATGTGCCCTGCACCGCTGAGACAGCCAATTGAATTGAATAGAATGCTATTAGTATTGTCGTTATATGATATAGAATGAGAGCCCAGTAGAGGGGTAGCACGTCTCTAAAGTAAGAATCAATGCATCCGCGACAATATTTTCAAAATTAAATAACGAATAAGGAAAAGCATTTACTTATGGGGGGATTTCGTAACTTGGGTCTTTTTTTGTATCTCGAGTCACTCATTTGCATATAAAAAAATTCGTAACCTAAAAATTTTGTACCTAGAGGCATTCATAAGTAGAACTATGACTGTATTAGTTTTCCCTTAAACATATAATGGTTACATTTATGTCAGTCTAGAAGTTGAGGCTGTCTAATGGTGTATAAACTGCAAAAAAAGCAGCCAAATCTGACATTTCAAATCTACCTATTTAACTTCCATTTGCAAATTTGGAAATGAAAGTTATCACCCAAACTCAACCTTTTAAGTCAGCGTCCACATTACCTGGCCCCACCTCCACCTAGCACAAGGGCGATGCTGTTTCCTGTTAGAATCCTGGCCAGGCGGGAGAAGTCGGAGTGACGATCCGGACACTTTTCAAACACGCGCTCGTAGAGCTCTCTCTGTGGTGACAAACAACCCTCTTACAAAACACGCACAGTCACATGGACCACGGGAAGTACAATGAGGAGTTGCTAAGCCTTTGTGCAAATGCCGGTGTGTAGAGTGAGCGTTCGGCCCTCGGCGTACCAGTTTAGGCAAACTCCTCTTCGAAAACACTCTGCGAGGACATGACAAGTGATGGTGCTTTGAGATCCAGCTCCGCATGTTCAACCACTCCACGGTCCCCTTGGGCGGTGGACCATCCTCCCTGTGCAGCAACACTAACTGCTTTTGGGCCCGAATGGCACTTCCCTCCAACATTTTCTCCAACTGCAGCATAGTGATGGAATACCTTTACTTTGGATCAAGAGGTGAACAGTCTGAGACTATCGGATAGAATCAACAACAGACCTCTCCCACGGTGGGCTCCTGTTCACCCAGTCCCACAATGATGATGCAATCAGCCTGGCGAATGCAGCGCTGGGTCCAAGGAGTAAGGCCTGGGTCCGATTGATAGAGGACGATGCGGTGGATGTCTTCCTGCTGGCCGAGCCAACTGGACAGACGGTACTCGTGGACACTTTGAAGGAGAGGAAGAAAATTAACGTTTCCAGCATCATCTGTAATGTAAGGGCCTTATATTGGTATCGCCTTGAGTCATTGAGGGGGGTGCCTGCACCTGTCCAAAGCAGCAGTGCCCAGGCGCTGTTTAATGATGTCGCTTGTCAGGAGTAGTGTCGGCCCTACAAAACACAAGGATAGGACATGCTTTTCTTTTGGACAGCTATTTTCAAGCTTTTGGATATCGCATGTCTAAGTCATGTATTATTTGCGTCAAATAAAGATCAGGATACAATTTCACTACTTTTACTATATGGAAACTGAGTTTTGTTAAACTGCCTGTTTATGAGTGTATTCAGAGAGGATTTAAAAAAATGTAGATGATCCTACCGATACCACTGAGTGCATGCTGCAGCTCCAAGGTGAATGCCATGAGAGGAATCTCATCGGACACAGGAAGAATGGCAACAGTGGACAAGTTGGTGGCAGGATTCCCAGCATCCCACTTACTGTTGGGGTTGTGGAGGGGGAGATTTCGACCTAGGAGTCAAATGAGTGTATTACAAAATACTCTTATCTTACTTAATCTATGGTGCCCAAAACTAGACTATTTTTTTTTAGTAATGCACCAACTGCTTGTGATCGTTTCCTGTCCCCTTGTCTTAAAAGGACTTCTAATTATATTATAATACTTACTGAAATATATGCTAAATTAGACATTCTGAATATGTAATTATTTAATTTCCACAAGCTAATGAAGTGTTAACCCATTTCAAAACTTACCAGTCAGAGGGCCATTGACCTGCTGCATATTCCCCAAGATCTTCTGTCCCAGCAAATGAATTAGCCGAGTGACGACCTGCGGAAACCTCCTCTTAATGGAGTTGAGAGCTCCTTCAGGTAGCTTGGCCAGCTCAGAGTCCCTCACAGCGTGGACCGTGGTAGCTCGGTTCATGTGGGTCAGGGCCTCAACCTAGAGACCACTTATTGTCAGCTTTAATTCTCAAACAATCTAGTGACGGAGCACTCACCACACCAATCAGGTCCCCGCGGCCATACTCTCCGGCCAGCTCCTTTTTGCCATTGTCCATTGCTATGACTGATCGTAAGCGGCCACTGAGAACGATGAAGGTGCTGTCGGACTTGTCTCCCTGTCTATGTCCAATCAGAAAATAGAGCATTTATCGTTGCGCTGCCCACTTTTAACACTTAAGATTTTTTTTATTGACGCATATCAACATAGTGGAAATGTACAATGCATTGTGTTCTCCATGTGTCAGTCATCCATTATTCGTACTGCTGATCCACCAAATACTTATTTATTTAAATACATATACTCTGACATTCTAAAATGTTATCCTAGATGCTACATGGTGTGAAGCCTTTGGTGAGCCAGTACTGTTTGGTCTCACAATAACATAATTAAATACCAATTCAATGGCTGAAGCGCAATATTTTATAGCAGTCGATCACTGTCTTCAAAAAATACCTGTAAACAGCCCGGCCAGCCTCCAAAGCCATCCAGTCCAAGGCGAAATCAATCTGCCTGACAAAAGGGGACACCCTCCTCACAACAGTGTGGGCTACATTCAATACCATTCTGGGCTCTTCACGCATTATCCTGCAAACAAAAGTTCAAAATTAATTTGATTCATTTACTTTTTTAAGGGGGTTGTTCATAACTTTAGGATCTTACTCGTAAAAATGAGCCTTCGATATGGAGAGAAAAGTACAATCTTTGTGAGCACGTGCGGTGAAGATGAGGGGTTCGCCCGTGAGTACAGCCAAGTGTCCCACCATCTCTCCCGGGTGGGTCACAAAAAGCAGCGTCTCGTCTTCACGGTCAATCATGCGCTGGTAAACATGGAGTGAACCCGAGATGACAAATGCCACGCTCACATCCTGCAAGGTAAGAGAAACCAAGTAAGATAAAAAGATTCCATCCCTATCAGACACTTTGGGCGAGACTGCAAAAAAAAAAAGAACACGGTATTCTATAAAGAGCCTTCGTTATTTATTATAAAACAGTCTTGAGCTGACAACCTGGTCTCCTTGATGGGCCACGACTGAATTGGCTTTAACCTGGCGAAAAGTCACCCTACCCTCCAGTAGACTGGGATCCTGTGGAAAAGAAGAAGAGAACAAAAAAATGGTGTCCTATTAAATCATCTTCAAAATGTTAAAGGTTCTGTAAGGTTATTTTGATTTTTTTTATTTGATTTTTGAAATACATGATCAGTTTGAAAATAACTGGTGAAAACATTCGGGCAAGCTGTATCTCATTATTATTTATTATCCACGAGCGTTACTGAAAAATTATATGTAAATGTACCTTGAGCTGGATGACCTGCAGTAAGTCCTTTTTGGCAGCTTGGAAAATTGCATTGACTTTATCATAGCGGTCATTTCCTGTTCCAAGCTCACTGTAATGGTAAACTGCAGAAGGAGACTGCTGCATTGTCACCGTCTTCTTTAAAATAGACTGCAAATGACCCACATTTTGAATTAATTTTGAAAAGGTGGCTTTTAATATCAGTTTATCTGATTACAGCATGCTCTTGTTGACGTTCCTGTATACTCAAAAGAAATAAACAGTACCTTTACCGGACCACTGGCCACAGTATCCTCAGTAGCAACTCTAGCCCGTTCAGAAACTCTCATGAGATCCACTGACATTTGACCTATATGAAAAACATACAGTACCGTCTTTTTCGGACTATAAGTCGCACCAGCCAAGGTATATATTACTATTGGGCAGGTACTTTCACAAAGAAAAATTGTAACGTTTTTCATGCAAAAATTGACTTTTTTTTTTACAGATTTCTAATTGTTAGTTGAAGCCTCACAATTTATGGTGCATGAGACTTTCAACATTGTACTAGAATATATCCCACATATATGTTTTCCCGTAAATTATTTCAACCAACCAAAAGCAGAACAGCGTTGTACTATAGTAGAAAAGAATGAATGTGATATTACCAGTAACAGCCATTGGGGTGGACTGCGAGCGAGGTTTCTTATATACTGAACTGGAATTTTCAGAAAAGATTGCCTTTTCTTTTGTTTAAAAAAAAGAAAAGAAAATTATTAGATAATATTACATCCTGACATTAACAATAATATTTTCTAAAACAAAAAAATCAATATTTTCTGACCTGGGTCTGGTTTTTCAGACACTAATTCATCATATTGTGAAGGCTGCCTGTGGAAACCTCGATGTGGATGAACCTCCCCTAAAACCTGAGCCACTGAAACCAAGGAGATGGCTTGACTTTCCTAAAACAATTGAAAGTTGTTAAAAGAGCCCTCTGTATACAAAGGGAAGTTTTTGCATTTCCTAATTTGTACTGGATACAAGAAAACACACTCCTACATATGCAAAAACAACAACAACAACAAAAATGTCCTGCTCTGATAATTAAATACTCTAAAAATAGAGTCTGGTATATTTGCAGCTTTAAATACAATGACAAGACGTTGAGCAATTGGATAAAGTAGTACCGTGTTGAAGAGCTCAGTAGTGAGGCCAAGGTAGTTGTGTAAGGCAAGGAAGGTCACTCTCTGAAGACGCACCATAATTATCTACAGGTGGGAGAAGAGTGTTGTAACATTTTTTTGTCAAGACCTGTCAATGTATTATTTGTAGATCCCAAAACGATTGAAATAAAGCTCGCTTTACCTGAATGACACGGACCAGAGTTTCGGGATATTTGTCGAAGACGGATTGAAATGCTGCCGCTGGAAGACGGAGGACAGTGGAGGGGACGGCAGCTCTTGCAGAGACTGTCTTGTATGGAGATGGATAGCCCTTAAAGAACACAAGATCGTGAATTAGTGTTTCCCAAATGACAATACAAAAGAGCTGTGTAAAAAAAAAATCCTTCTCAAATGGTAAAAATAACAAATGGTACTATAACAACAACATAAAAAACCTGAAATGTCTATAACTTGTACATCAAATAAACCTAAGCTTTATCATGAAGGTGACGACAGACTAATGCTTACAGTGATAACATCTAAAATACTGAGCAAACTGTGGACACTATCTCCTTGTAAAACCTCCTTCACCACAGCATCTGTACCATCCTGCTTGCAAAAACACACACAAAACACACGGTCATGTCATAAACAACGTTATTGGCAAAAAGCAAATCAGCCACTCTCCCGTGGTCTTACACTCTCGCGGGTGCACAGTTCTAGGCGTCCATCTTGAACAACATAAATGCTGTCATCAGTATCACCTGGGCGGAATAGCGCCTCCCCCTGATGCAGCTGGATCAGCACCATGTGGCGACATAGTTCAAGAAACAGAGGTTTCTCAAAGTGCCCCAGCACCCTACGGAAAACAAGCATTCACTATAATCTTTGTCTTTGGACGGACTGTATGTATATCTCCAAATTTAAAATGCTTATCCTACTTACCTGACATTTTTAAGCATGTACAGGACTTCAGATGGGAGGTGAGAGTTTTGCACATCAAATTCTGTCAAGTCTGCCTCTAACAGACAAGGAGGTGGCTCTTTAGGCTGCAAGGAGGGGGGCTCCCCCCGGATACGGAGGATCCTAAATCAGGGGCACACACAAACACGGCTATGACTCTTGATAGGTAGGAATTATTCCAGAAACGAATCTTATTCCACTTTAGTGATGTCTCTTCAAAATAAAAATCTAAATGGGTTTATTTAATCTGTGGCAGAATTTCTCCCACACAGGGACACTGAACTTTTCCAACAAGAGCCGTATGCCAGGAAAAAAAATAATTTTTAAAAAATGTTCTTACGTAATAACATAATGTGCATCTATGGACAATATTCATGTGGTCTCCGTGATATGTAAAGAAATATATAACCCTCACCAACAAAATAAATAAATAAATAACAATCCAACGTGACTTACTTGCGAGCTATTGACAGGACTTTGGTCCTTTTACGCACTCTCTGGCGGGAAGTGGAGTTGGAGGGGGTGCTGGTGGGAGAGGACAATGTCTGGACCTTTAAACAATAAGAAAAAAGTATATATATAAACATACCAAGAACCATGTATAGTAACCCTTGTTTCATTGAAAAAAAATGATCATGTATAGTAAGGCTTTTTTTGTCATGAAAATGACCATGTATAGTAAGGCCTTTTTGTGTGAGAAAAAAATGACATGGTAAAGTAAGACTTTTTTTGTTATGAAAATGACCATGTATAGTAAGGCTTTTTTGTGTAAAAAAAAATGACATTGTAAAGTAAGGCTTTTTTACGGTAAAGAATGACGATGTATAGTAAGGCTTTTTTTGTTAAACAAATGACCATGTAAAGTAGGGCTTGTTGGTTAAAAATGATCATGTATAGTCAGTCAGGCTTTTTTTACGTAAAAAAACACATGAAGTCACGCTTTCTTTAAAAAAAAATCCACACAAACTCTACATAAAAGGGTGGAATGTGGGATTGTGCCCCAATCCCAAAGTGAACAAATAAGACACAACCACTCAGCTTGCAGAGACTCCGGTGCATGTTTAGTAAGGCTCTTTTTCATTAAAAAATGACCATGAATTGTAAGGCTTTTTTTCCGTAAAAAATGACCATATAGTAAGGCTTTTTTTCATGAAAAATAACCATGTATAGTAAGGCTTTTTTTCATAAAAAAATGACCATGTATAGTAAGGCCTTTTTTTGTGAAAAAATGACTATGCATAATTAGGCGTTTTTTTTCCGTAAAAAAATACCATGTATCGGGACAACTAGGGAATTTATAGTAAGGCTCTTTTTTGTCAATAAAAAATACCATGTATAGTAATGCTTTTTCTGTTAAAACAATGACCATGTATAGTAAAGCTTTTTGTTAAGAAAATGAGCACGTATAGTAAGGCTTTTTTGTTCAAAAATGACAATGTAGAGTACGTATTTTTTCATGAAAAAAAGCTTTTTTTTAAAACAAAATCAAAAAAGACCATGGATAGTAAGGCTTTTTGTCAATAAAATGACTCTGTATAGTAAGATTTTTTTTGTGAAAAAATGACCATGTAAAGTAAGGATTTTTTTCGCTAAAATGACCATGTATAGCAAGGCTTTTTTAGTTTAAAAAATGACCATGCATAGTAAGTCTTTTTTGTGAAAAATTGACCTTGTATAGTAAGGCGTTTTTTTGTGAAAAATTGACCAGGTATAGTAAGACTTTTTTTGTGAAAAATTGACCACATATAGCAAGGCATTTTATTCGTTTAAAAAATGACTACGTATAGTAAGGATTTTTTTCGTTAAAAAATACTATGTATAGTAAGCCTTTTTTCGTGAAAAAATGACCATATATAGTAAGGCTTTTTTTCATTAAAAATGACCATGTATAGTAAGGCTTTTTTTCATAAAAATGACCATGTATAGTAAGGTTTTTTTCCGTAAAAAAATGACTATGCATAATAGCGTTTTTTTTTTCGTAAAAAAAGACCATGTATAGGAAGGCTATTTTGGTTGAAAAAATGACAATATACAATAAGTCTTTTAACATTAAAAATGACCACATAAAGTCATGCTTTTTTCTTATAAAAAAACATACAGACTCCAAATAAGAATGTCAGAATGTGGAATTGTACCCCCAATCCCAAAATTGGGTGAAGAAGACATTAACCATTCAACCACTCAGCTAGCAGAGCGACCAGGGTATGTATAGGAAGGTTTTTTTGTCAAAAAAGGACCATGTATAGTATGGCTTTTTTGTTTAAAATGACCATGTATAGTAAGGCGTTTTTAAAGTTAAAAATGACCATGTAAAGTCACGCTTTTTTCTTTTAAAAAAACACTCAAACTCCACATAAGAATTTCTAATCTAAGATAATGATAAAAGCCCACATTTATTCAAGAGGCAACCAGTCATCAACAAATATACTAACCTTTCTTATTATCTTTCGGCCGTAGAACATAACCTTGTCTCTTTTTCGGAAACGGTAATGTGTGATCCCAGCCTGCTCCTCTAAAACACACAGGCATTTTTTCTTTACGAACGTAACAGTTTTATGAGGTCTCCTCCCAATATTTGTGCTGTACTCCTGCACCGCATGCCGAATATCCACACCCAAGTTATTTAGATTAGCAGCACAAAACTTTTTACCCAATGAGTATTTCCTTTCTTGTTCTCCATTTCATAGATATAAAACTCGAATCGACCACTTGGCTTTTGAACATTTCAAGGGGAGCTCCTGACCATTAAATATCTCAAATCCGACATTGAATGAATGACGTTATATTCCTGACGAAATTTAAATAAACACTGAAAAGGAGACTAAGTATATGTACTGACTTGACAACCTGTATCTTCTGTAGAGAAGGAACACGACACCTCCCAGAAGGGACACAACTGTGACAGCTCCAATAAGAATAGCTGTCCACTGGAAGAAAACAAAGTGACAAATTGAACAACTTGTGTGTACCATCATAATAAAGTACTTCTGCATCAAAATAAGTAAAGTGAAAGTTAATTTAGACAGCAACACAACTTCCATGAACTACTATAACACTCTTCGTGTGTTTTTACCATGTTGGCTTCCGTTCGTTCCTCTATAAACTGTTGCATCTTGGCCTTGATCTCATTTCCAAATGGGGCCAAGTTCTGAAAGAAAAGAAATGAAGTAAAGATTTCATAGGGTATAACATTCAGAAGGCAACGTGGCATACTTTTTTCATCATAATTAATAGCAAAAGCCAGAACGACATGCTTGTTCACAGACTTTGGCAAAAATTGAACATGCAGTGACGGATCTACCTGATATAGTATACTGCAACTATCTTGTTCCTCTTCTTCTCCCATGGCTGACTGAGGTTTAGACGGCAATCTAAGCAGCCAAGCCCTAGGTGTGGCAAAATTGGGAAACATAAGGATCGGGAGTCATAATTAGACTGTATTTGAAAAGATGATTGCGGTGTGTAGAAAGATGGACCATAATCGGGATCACCTGATTCATGTAAACAATCCAATGTAGGTGAAAGATCTCATGCCCTAAGCAAAAGTTTCACCCATTAGATCTGCCTTGAGTCAGTAACTTGAAACGGCAGCCTACTCCACACGCTTTAGTGCTCTTTCCAGTAATCACTCCCAAAGGGGTCAAAGGGCAGGCAATATATTTACGAACAAATATTGCTTACCCGGTCATCATCTCGTCTAAATCCATTTCAAAACTTATATTACATTCGTGGTGTCATGTGTCCTCTGCATTTATGCAATTTCCAGGGGAAGCAGAGGCAGTTTGGAGGTAGTACTTTATTCTGTGGTACTACTGAATTCAAAATGGCATACAAATATGATATGCAATTAAGTTCATTGTTGATCATTACAGGAGAGTGCATTTGCGCAATACACAAATAACTTTAAAAAACGGACGTGCGTTATTTTACTTTTTTTTTTTTACCTGTGCGCAAATAGGACATTAAGGAATTTGGAAATAAGTAAAATACTTTGCCTGGTGGGGCTAACGCTTCATAAAGTACGGTCAATGTCTCAAAATTACTCACTCACTCTTTGGATGCAGAACGAAATTTAATACACTTTATGGATTAAGAGCGAGGTTCAAACAACCCACGGGCATGATCAATATGCAAGACATGCAAATATACCTTGCAATTAAAGTTGGACAAGTTATTTTCTCACCTTCCAGTTTCCGCTTTATTCAATGCATGTCTGCAATAACAACGTGAAGAGGGGTCGCTGGTAACAGCTGGAATGTCCTGTCATGCCTTCCAAGATAAAACCAATATTTCCAAACACGTATCATTTGAAGTGACATTTATGTTTCACAGCCTCATTAACAATCTCTAAGTAGAGTATAGGTAATTAAAAGACAGAAAATTCAATTTTATTTGTGTACGCATGATAAAACTTTCAAATTGAGTTTCTTCTCTTACTGAAATAATATCCTTTGCATTATTTTGAAAATTGAAATGGCGGAGGTAGCGGTTTATCAATTGTTCCGGTTGTGGCACCAGTATCACGGAATCCGATTGGTGAATACTGTTGCCTTTCTAGCCAATCGACGGAGGTTTTTGTTTGGTAGCCTTACATATTATTTTCCTTGCAACGCTTTTTCAAGGTGAGATGGGTCGATTGTTGTTGATACTTGCTCGCAAATATTTACAGTATTAAGACAACAGTGTTTATATATCCTTTTTCTGTGTACTGTAAGTGACATTTATAATTAAAGACAATGATCAGTACACATCCAGTAGCTTTAGCGCACAAGCTAGCCTGCCAAGGACGGCAGATTACCCAAAACAGAATTTTGTTTTGTACAGTAAGAACTGCTCAAGTTTAGATATATAGTCAACACACCCTCCATTTGTGGTAAAATAATATAGTTAACCATATTCTTAGGACACATTTGTTTCATTGTGTGCCTTCAGAATTTTTCCCAAGTCAAATGGATGCTCTATTGGAAATAAAATGTCAACTTGTATTGGTTGCCTTTGACGGAGATAGACATACAATCCATTTCAACAGGCTTACAATATATGATGTCCAATCTATTACAACTAGGAAGGCTGGCAATGAACAATAACCATCTATTGCCGGCTTTGGAAGCCAATAAAAACTTGGAAAACACTTGATCTATGTGCCCAAATGATTGATTTCTATTTCCTAGGTTTGCTGTGGAGTATTCTGTTGTGACACGATGGGAGTATTGTCCACGCTTATAAGGGGCTTTAGAAGAGGAGCAGACAGAATGTCAGAATTCACCAGCAAGCGAGGTTCAAGGACTCACAATAAAGGCAGAGGTGCAAGACCAACTGGAATGCAACTCTCTAGCCGAAAGTTTGTGGCAGTAAAGGCTATGATTCCAGAGTTTGTGGTACCTAATCTGGACGGTTTTAAACTAAAACCCTATGTATCATACCGCTGCCCAGAAGGAACGGATCCACCAGTGACTGCCGAGAGTCTGTTTGCTGAGGTGGTGGCTCCTCAGATCAAGAAGGACTTTGATGAAGGCATTTTTGATAAAGACAACCTGGAAAAATATGGATTTGAATCCACACAAGATGGGAAGTTGTTTAAATTGTATCCAAAGAACTATGTGCGTTGAAATACTTTTTTGTTTATCTGAGAAGACTTGAATAAAGTGGATGCCTAACCGATCTTTTGCCATTATAGTCTGCTGCAACTAGGAGTCAAATCTTTTTACTGTCATGTTTTTCTTCAACAAAGTACAATAAAACGTGAAACACTGAAATGAAAGCAGCCCGCTATGGTCATTGTAATACCGCATAGGCCTCCTGACTCTGCTGTATTTGTAATTTTCTTTTTCAAGTCACGATCACTGATCTTGTGCACAATTCAAATCTTCAGATCGAACAAATTTGAAAAAAACTATCCATATAACCAGCAAAAGTAACATCCATCGAACTATAAATGAATATATAAGTAAGCCAATTGAAACCATCAAGCTGAAATCCATTTGCCTTTTGAGGATTACTAGTTAAATCTAGATACTTTTCTTTGTGGGTTCTTCAACGTTTTTTTTCTTTCAAAGTTGAGAAATGGAATGATTAAACGTTTGGAAAAATTAGTATGGGGTGATGTCAACTGATTCCAGTTTATTCAACGGAACATGAATTATAATTGTGATGCACTACCTCTGGTAAAAAAGTAAGTCAATGATATGTCACGTAATATAGGAACTATATATTCTGCGCCATTTTTTTAAAAATACACACAATAGTCAACACAGCCAGCCCTCTAGGCATTGGTCTCTACCTGTGTCTCAACTGGTGCCCAGTCCCACCGCCACAAGTGAAGCATATGATCATAAAATGAGCAAGTCGCAAGAAGAAATGACATTGAGGAGGCATCGTCATTTGGTGTGACCGTGTGGCATGCATTAGAGCTGGTAGATGGAGGAGTGATATCCTCTGGGATGTATTGCCCACAGTCATCCTCTAGGGAAGTGTCAAAACTGGCAGTGGGGGATTCGTACTGGATCCTCAAGTGTCCACCGCCGTCTGTGAGATGTTCCTTTGGTTCGCTAGCAGGAGGTGAGAGAGGAGCGGGTTCCTCCAGTGACAGTCGAGACCAGTCCGCCCCATATGCCAAAGAGTTGTGGAGAATGTATGAGGCTACAACTGGACAGTCTCCTTTGTTGGACTCTAGAATAAAAAAAAAAAGGTTTTCAGAAAATGCCAACACAAAAGTGCTTCTTTTACCCCTTTACTCACCTATAGTCTGTTGACAGTGAAGTATGTGAAAGTCATTGTGCATGCATGCTGCCAGAAGCAGGTGCTCTTGAGTCGGATGCCACTTGAGCCTCCACACCCCACCACCGAGCATACTCTCACTAAAAGGCTGCCGCATATTTCTTCCATCCCACAGCAGGACCTTCTCATCATAACTGCACGAGAAAAGTACAAAATTTCAAAGACACTAGTGCTATAAAAAAACAATGCACGCAAAAGAATGTGTTCATTGCAACAATTACCTTCCTGTAGCTAGGATGTGTTCCCGATGTGGGTTGCTGTGAATGCTGCACACACCCATTGAATGCCTTTTGACAAACGACACGGAGATGTTGATTTGGTAGCTCTCCAAAAATGATACCGACATTAATTACCTTTTACTGACGAATGCAGGACTAGATGGGCTGATCCGGAGGTCCCAACCTTTGAGTTTACAATCATCTCCGCCTAGCCACACACACACAGGGTTCATGACTTAGTGTTTTGGTAGATGGGGTGAGTCAAACACAAGTATTGGTTAAAGGGCTACTTGTCTCTGACACCCTCGAGTACAGTAATACCAGATTAAGAGTTCTCCAACAGTGAGGTGTAAGATTTCTGAAAAGGAATTGTTAACCTGAGTAAACCAACTGCGTGTCCCAGTAGGAGAAGGCCGAGATCCAAGCCTCAAAGTCGTGGGCCTTCCACTGTGACAAAATCGTCAGAGCACCTTCATCCAAAGAGAGAACACTAACACGACCTGCAGAGTCGCTGCACACCACCCGCACATCACTGCTGTTGACGAGAACCATAGTTTATGGAAAAACAACATGGGGATTCATGTGCCGAAGACATCATTGTACACGCTATTCGTTCTATCTAAAGTACAGCTTGAGATGGAGTCCATTCTCTTACCTGTCCAATCTTCCGGTGGACCAATCTAAGGACAAGGCCAACTGGTCTCCTCCAAGTTCCACGCTGTTCAGGGCCTGCAGATTGCTACTGCCTTCCTACTGAATACACAGCTATGAGTGTAGATCTCCACATTAATGAGTAAAAAGAAAGCCTAGTGAAATGATAAAAGAAATTCATTCCAATTTCAAAATGATGTTAATTATTATTATTTTTTATTTTTTTACATAATTTGAAAGATTTTCCTACTATGACACTGTCAATATAGAAATATTGTGGCACATTTCCTCACCTGGCTGTCTGACAGAGTATACAACTGCAATTCTCCAGTGGCGGCTGCCAGTCCCAACACGACCATTCCTGACACAGATACATGACACCTGAAGAAATAAGTAATAATTCAACAACTTAAACAGACACATAAATCGTCTGTTATCGTGTTGGAAAGCCTTTAAATGTCTTACCATTTTAAATCTAAAATGGCAGCTGTGTCTATACGTTGGAGCTCAGTAAGAGGGGGACTCGTCAAACCTTTGTGCCGATGTTCAAAAAGGTATAAACGGCCAGTCCGGCTCGGGGCACCATCGTCTTCCCCTTTCTATAACAGGAGAGGGAATATACAAATGATCATCAATCCTTCACAAAATAAAAATGTTGTATAATAAGTTAGTTATGAGGAATGATTTAGCTTTACATAGTGTAGAATAGTCGGTTGCTGACACTACAACATTTCTTTTAGGACTATTTCGTGTTAGGATTGGTTACTTTTTTAAAGCATTTTACTCACAGCTTGTGTTCCAAATGGAATATTTGTGAGTGCAAATATTTCAGGACAGATTAAATTAAAAATGAACTGATCTCAGATATTAGCAGTAATTATTCATTAGCGTATTTTAATATATATTTAATCTATGTTGTTTAATAATACAATTGAAACAAATAAAAACAGAAATACACACCAGCTCCGGCCCAAACTGCAAGGCAGTTGTGTTTTCATAGCAATCCACTCATTGCATGCCATTGACGTTGAATGACGTCCAATTTAAACTGGTACGGCTGGCTGTGAATGCTTAGCTTTCAACGCCATCAACGACCTATGAACAATCGTTCATTCTCTATCCCCAGTCGAAATGAATTGGACGTCTAGCGCCGTCAATGGCAGTCATTGAGTTAAATGACTGCTCATAGTTCACGCACTATGATTAAGGCGGAATTTGAAGTATTTGTGCGAGCCTGACTTGTACACAACACGCCAAGTTAGCCAATTTACGGAACCGATGAAGATTTAGCACATTGGAAGTAAAATATTGAGAAGAGAAAGCGAGGACGCTCACGCCTTTTTGAAGCTGGTAAGTCCCGCAAACGAGGAATCCGTGTCGGGAAGAGATCGGGCACCATTCCACGGTGTCAGCACTCAACTCCGTGTCAAACACTTGCAGGCTGCGGGTTCTTGACTTCCAAGCCATGCCTGACTGCTATGCATTACGTTACGGCGATGATCCCCAAACTGGAAAGCGGATTAATATGAACTTCATAAAATGACATACGTCAAAAAAAAGTCAGGAAAAAATACAACATAAACGAACTCGGCTATCTAATCTCCCAGAATCGGTAGCTAGCTTGACAAGAGTTAGCTTGACTGCTAACTTCTACTACT
Organism: Stigmatopora argus; assembly: GCF_051989625.1. Lineage (NCBI taxonomy): Eukaryota > Metazoa > Chordata > Actinopteri > Syngnathiformes > Syngnathidae > Stigmatopora > Stigmatopora argus. The sequence continues at coordinate 7,240,450 of NC_135391.1, read as the reverse complement.
GTATCCAACAACAAGATAGGACACGATATGACCAAGAGAGGGTTAGAAATAAGTTGACAAAACATTTATGTACGAAATATACATGGATATATTTGATAAACTCACAATTATCGATCTGCGACGCGCTTTCAGGACGCTGGCTGATTGTTGTGTCATTACCCCCACCTTGCTTTCCGGTTGCTTCGGTCATCATACAAAAACAACAACAACAACAACAACAATTCTATTCTACTGGCGTCAATAACTAGATATCACTATTTTAAGCAGGTTTATAGTAAATACATTTAAATTGTAATTGTTTTTTTAAAAATAAAATAAAACACTGACTGTTTTTAACACCAACCTGCACATGAGACTGAAAATTGGCCTTCTGCTATAATCTTACATATTTACATGTACATGTTCATTAATATGAATTGTCCCTTTATTAGATAAATCAAACTCAAATTGTCAAATGATTCAAAATATGTTTCAAATCAAAATCACTTTAAAATGTTGATATGTTTCCCACCTCATAAACAGGATCATGGTTTTAAATGACCAGTTTCTTAAAACAAATAGGAACTATAGATGAATAGAAGTATGATTGTTGTCGTGACTCGTGACGTCTAACCGGCTGAGGTCTTCGATCTGCTCTTCTCTGGAGCCGTGACATCGCCCTCCCGGACCGGAGTGGAAGAGCCACCCCCATCGTCTATGTACGCGATGGACTTTAACGTGAAAAAGATCGCCACGGGTGCTGGTTTGCTGTTTACACGGGCCGTTCAGGTAGGAAATGTTCTCACTGCCGCACTGGCCTTATGGACCCAAGCTTTGCTTCTGCCATATGTTTCGAACCGAACCTTTTGTAGCTTCGCATACTGGCTAACGCAACCAACACAACCAAAACATCCTTCGACTAGCTTCGTGTTAGGATGACATTGCCTTAAAAGTTAGTATAATGCCCGTGAATACAGCACCGATGCAAAATGTTGCGGACGGAAGCATGACGTAGTTCTCTAACTCACTGGCTGCCATTGACGGCGATAGACGTCCAATCCAGCCCTTACCAGCCTACTGATTCAATACTTTGCACAACCCGGATAATACAAGTATGTCCTACATGACACAAAATATGGCCTTAATTTTTATTATTATCAATAATTAATTTAGGGTATTTATTAATGAATAAAACCAATATTTTTTATTTAAAAATAATAAAAACAAATGCACACTGGTACTCTAAACTTTTCATAGAATTTCCCCCATTGCCTGCCATATACACCAATAAATTTATTCATTCATTTTCTGTATCATTTAACCGCCGCCCTCACAAGGGTTGTTGGGGGTGCTGGAGCCTACTCCATCCAATTATGTTTCAATTCATTTGGAATGGGAATATACTGACTGTGGATGCTCATTCTCAAGAAAGGATTGGACATCTAGCGCTGTCAATGACAGCCAATGAGTCAGATGAGCATGCTTTAGTGTAATTTAGCATTTCTGAATTGGAGAATGATGCAGAAGATGTGGATCAACTGTGTTTGTGATTTACCTGGTGTAGTTTACAGAAGAGAAGCTGGGCCAGGCCGAGAAGACTGAGTTGGATGCTCACTATGAAAACCTAATGAGCCGCGCAGACTGCACAAAAAACTGGACTGAGAAGATCTACAGGCAAACAGAGATTTTACTGCAGCCAAACCCAAGTAAGACATCAGTATTAAAAGAGAAAAAGAAGAATTAAAAAAATTATTTAATCGCTGCAAAATATAAATATACCCAAACAAACAAAAGGGGCATCTCCATGCACCGGTAATATTAACTTCAGCATAATTTAATCAACAAGCCGCATTATCTAGTGCACTCACACACCACTCTTAGATATGATGGCAATCTTCAATTTTACCTCGAGGGAAACCAATCTTATTTTCCCCGTCAGTCCTTTCAAGAGCCCGCAATGGCTGAATTCTTGAGGCTAACTGGATCTATGGTTTTGGGAGAAACTAACAAGACTGACTCCGTTAAATCCCCAGCACAATATTTCTGGGAGTTGGGGCTCAAGCCATGATATAGTAGTAAACATTTGTATAAAAGGGACAAGTAATATTTCAGTTTGGATGAAAGAAACTAGGCTACAGTTGGTGAATAAAGTCAAAACAAACAAAAAACCTCACTGTCATACGCCCAAGTATTGTGGCTTAACATTTGGTTTGTTTGATTCTTCATGCTACAGTCGATCACACAGGTGAGTATTTTTTTAAATTCTAGCCCAGTTGTGGGATCCCTCTGTTCACATTACTCAATTGTAAATACACCATAATTGTATGAAGACTAGACTAGAGTGTGAATAGTAGTAGATTTAAGTACTGAATTATAATGAGGTACAAGTATATATATATATATTGGTTGACTGATCAGCCTCTCCAATCATAAATAACTCCTTGTGACGCAGTGTTTGTGGATACTATGGAATTTTAAATTATATTTATAACATTTTTGATTGCTATAGATTAACCTTTGTACTTTCTGCAGGTTCTAGAATTGAAGAGTTTGTGTACGAAAAGTTGGACTGGAAGGCACCGTCCAGAGTGACCAATGGGGAACTTCTCGGTCATTTGATGGAGGATGCTGCCAACGACTTTGGTCTCGACACTCCTTATGGTAGGTGTGAAATGAATCCCTTTGTATAATTTCTTGTTTAAAATGTGTTTGCACAATTTTAAGTTAGACAACGATGAATCTACTATCAAAATAATTGTCAATTAATTTCATGATGCATTAGTTGTCATTAATGCATTCATTTTGAAAGTCCTCAATGTGAAACAAAGATTGCATTGTTATGCAGACAAATGCCGCAATCGTCTCCTCAGCTCATTTCACTCTTCTACAGGAAGCACTCTAATCAAAGTGGGAGAATGTGAGCAGAAAATAGGAACATCTGAGAGGGAGTTCCTTCAAACATCAGCCATCAGTTTTCTGACACCCCTCCGCAACTTTCTGGAAGGAGATTGGAGGACTATTACAGTCAGTGTGCAACACATTACTACTTTTGCCAATATTTACTTGACTTCTCATCTTTTCTCAGTGTTCCTCTTCGAAACATTAAGAATGTAACCATGTTAAGTTCGGGGGGACTTTATCCATGGCAACAACGCACTCATAAACGAACAAACAAATTTAAATTAACTTGGATTAATATATACAGACACTCAAACATAAGTTTAATGTAAATTTACACAAAACTGAATTCTAATTTTGTTTTAATTTTTCTTTACCTTCATTCTGGGCGGATTAGCTGTTTGCCACGCCTCCACCCTCACGTTCGCTATCGATGGGCTGTTTGCTGTTGTATTCCCTTCAAATATTCCAAAAATGATGCACACAAATGTCCTCACAATAGGATAACGCACGACCACTTGCCAACGAGAAGTAGTCTTCATTGAGCGATCGCGGGAGCTAGCAGGCTAAGGAAGCAATAACAGCCTACCCACGTATTGATTGTGGGTAATGAAGTTTTATTCTGAGAAAGGGTGCCATTGCCTATCGGTGTTGTGTGCACGAGTATACTTCATTACCCAAAAAACCCTCTTTTTGCCCGCGCATGCGCGTTGTGTGTTTCCTGGTCGATGCTAGGAGAAACTCGTCTGAATAAATCGTTCAGTGCTCGTGGATATCTGTTATACACGAAAGAGATGCGGCAAAAAAAGACAGTGCGCTACAATGATAAACAGCCTCTCATGTCATGGCCACCTGGCTTGGTCGCATCTCGAAATTTTGATCGTATCTCGGGCGAATTATTCGATCGAAATTTTTTCGTTCCTCGACCATGTTGTAGGTAGAGCTGATCGTAGGTCGGGGTACCACTGTAGATTACTATTTCTTAACTCATGCATGTCTGCGCACTAGACACTAGAGGGAAGTCATGTTCTTGGGACTAACACACTCCTGCGGCATTGTGTGTCATCAAATTATTAAACTCTCAACATGTCTCTGCAGAAAGAACGGCGCCTATTGGAGAATCTCCGCCTTGATCTGGATGCGGCTAAATCGCGTTTAAAAAAGGCCAAAGCGGCGGAGGCAAAGGCTGCGGTGAGTTAACCACACGGCATCATCGGAATGTATCATCGCACTAATTTTTTCCTCGTTATGGTATTATTCATGATTTCACTTGTTTTGTGTACACAACCATGGAAGTGCGAGGGCGATGTGAGTATTGACCACGTTTTTAATAGTCAAGCACTTATCGCCATTATTCTTTTTGTTCATTCAATGAAAAGAAAAAGTTTGCCCTCATCTTGAACATAAAGTCGAAGCCAAGTTTTGGGGGTTAAGGAATGACTAAACATTCAAATAAATTGTGGGCTTTGACTAGAGGACTGACTTTTGTTTGTGTGTTTTTAATTTCTTTATCATTTTTGGTAATTGTGTACATTATACACACTATTAATGGAAGAAAATTCTGCAGTTGGAAATTATTTCTAGTATTTTTTTAATACAACATTTTGTGATTCGTTAGTCATCATTGTGAATTTCCAAAAGATTCTCATAAGATTTTCTTCCTTATTAATGTGAAATAGCTTCACGGCTGACTGTCATAATTTGGTGCAGTTTCAGTGCATTATATTTCCTGAGCGGGGTTTTTGTGTCTTGATAGAATGTTTACAGCTCAGGAAACATATTGTGAAGGAAAAAGAGCACCTGTCTTTAAAGATTACAAAAAAATGTTGTGTATTAAAGTAAACCTTTTCATTATTTTCAAAAGGTGGCGCCAGATTTTCAGGAGACCAGACCACGCAACTATGTCCTTTCTGCCAGTGCTTCTGCTGTAAGGAGATTCCGTTTTACAAAAAACACGACCATAACGTTAAGATGATTTATTCATCCAAATAAAGGCTCTATTTTCATATTTTAACTCACAGGCTTGCGAATAGAAACAGAGGAGCAACACTATATTTTTGCGTTTTATAGTAACTGAAAGATGTTAAGTCATTAAAGATGCATTCATTACAAAAATTAAATTTCCATTTCTATTGTTCTTTTGCTGTCTGTTTACATCTCAGCTTTGGAGCGAGGAAGTTGAAAAAGTAAGTGCTATGACATTTTTTTAACAATGGTTGATTGACCTGAACAAAGACGAAATAAAAATAATTATTACCAAAGGAATCACCGGTATTATTCCCCAACAAGGATCTAAATTGAAATTTGACTTAATTATTTTAATTGGAATGTTACAAATGTTCATATTATCATTTCAGGCTGAACATGAACTCAGGTCGGCCCAAACGGAGTTTGACCGCCAGGCAGAAGTTACACGGCTTCTTTTGGAGGGTATCAGCAGTACGCATGTATGTCGGCTATAATACTTTTCACCTCATGGTTATTAATATCGCACACAAAATGGTCTATTTTAAGTGCATGTTTCAAATAACTTAATTGTGATCTTCTGACTGCATGACACTATTGTAATTTCCCTCCAGGTGAATCACCTCCGCTGCCTTCATGAATTTGTGGAGGCGCAAGCAATTTATTACAAGCAGTGTCACTTTCACATGCAAGAACTACAGAAACAACTTGGAAGGTGAGATCAAGATAATAGATCGTGTGGGTGGATGTGTCAACAGAAACTGTTTTAAAAAGCCGAAGGAGGCTCGGGCCTGCCGTCCAATGGCTATTTCGTAACCTGCGGTACAGGCATCACAAGCACCACCCAATAAGTCTGCAGTTAAGTAATCAGCCAGAATACAAAAAATACAAAAAAAACATCAGGCTCTGAGGATCGATGGGTTCACGATTGATGGAGGAGTAGGACCCATGAGAAGAAGGACAACAAGAAGTCATGCACCCTTGGTCAAACAGTGAAGGGTGATGAATGGGGTCTCAAAACTTTTGACTGTGTGTACAACTACTTGAGTGGCACTTGACTGGTCTTCTGTCTGTTAAAATACAGCTAAGACAGAACACTGCTAATACGTTTTGGCATTTGAAATTTAAATTAGCTAGAAAGTGGAAAAAAAACATTGCAATGTGGTTGAACAGGCTCAAGGCCTATATATTGTTGTTGTGGGTGTGTACACTTGTTTTTTTAACCACTTCCGTTTTTGAGTGGATAGATCACAATGGAATTTGGAAAAGCTATTCTTGGTATGTGCCCTGCCAAAAAAAAAAAATCGTAACTGGGCTAATTAATGAATTATTTGGGAACTTATTGTTCCCTGTAGGTTAGGAGTTACACAATGGAGACGCTCTTGGTCCAAGCCTTCAGCCTTCAGACCGTGGTAGCACATTAGTGCTTGTTTCTACTGTTTCTTCATCTTTTCCGTCTTTTTGAGTTTTTATTTTTTTCTGTGAGGTTGTACCTCAGTGTTATTTTGATTTTCACATACTTTACTGTACATCTCTTTCTTTACTTTCAGCCTAGGCATAATAATGGAGAGGCTAATAAACGGTGTGTGTTGGGAGGAATGCATTTGAGTCCAAGTATCCCTTTGGTTACAGAAATGTACTCCTTTTTCTCTGCTTCCTCCCAGACTACCAAATGCTTTTGCCCTGAATTCCTCCGGCACCAGAGCTACTGCGGACTTGATATCTGAAAGTTTCAACAGCACTGCGGAGATGGACACACTGAAGATTGAGGAAGTCCAAGCTCCTGCTGCAGGCACACGCATGGCCAAAGTCCTATATGATTATGATGCTTCTGATTCCAGTGAGCTTTTCCTCCTAGCTGATGAGGTGAGATGAGACATTTGGCCCAAAAGTGCGCTCGATGCCACATTTTCTTTTATTGGACACTTACACACTGGTGGTCAAACTAAAAATCATCATTTTTCAAAACAAAAACTTTGAATGAAGACAAACAATCTTACACTTTCCTAAAAGACTGCAACAATAACAAGGTGAAACACCTAACAGGGTGTTCCTGTGGGTTTTGCAGGAGGACAACACATGCCCCACAATTTTCTCATCAACTCTAAATGCCTAAATGCAGTGCCAATATCTGATTGTAGACAGCTAAAAAGAAAAAAAATGTTTTCACTGAAGATTAATTCCTGCCAGAGTATATATTGCCAAATTAATTACGTAGTCCTTGAAAATACAGTGGATATAAAATAGTACTAATATTTACAAGATATCATTTAACATTTTTAATCCTATCAATCAATACATTTTCAAATCATTACATATATCATTCATTTTGAGTACCGCTTAGTATTATTATTATTATTATCATGGTTATTTTACTGCTTGCTGATTAGAAAATGCCTCTGTGGTTTTTGTTGCAGATCATTACAGTTTACACAGTCCCAGGGATGGACTCCGACTGGCTGGTTGGCGAAAAGGGGGACCAAAAAGGGAAAGTGCCTGTCACGTACTTGGAGCTTCTCAGCTAAACAACACACTGACTCAGAAGTTCATGAATGACGACAACTGAAGCCATAAGCCTACTCCTTTCACTGCTATTAATTTCATGAAGTCACACTAATTCTACTTTCACTAGCATGACGAAATCCCCACTATGTCATGCCAATTACAAGTTTCACTGAAATGTGTTACAAGTTCAGCAGTACCGGCTTGACAACAATCCTCTTCAAAACCTGAGTCAGATTTCATGTTGGAACACTTTCAAAAAAATCCCCATTGAATCATGTACGTCATCATTTCTTCCTGTCTCTCAATAGCCAACGTTATTTTAAAAACGTTACTAACTGCAAAGTAAAATTTCAACGATATTAACTAATTGCCTGCCATTGACGAACCAGATCTGGTCTAAAAATGTATAACCCGGAATGGGGGGGGGGGGGGGGGGGGGCATGGTTTTAAACAAGTGCTGGAATTATGGTCAAAGATAGCACTTGCAAATTATGAAATATCAACCTCTGAGGAAACAAACTTTAGAGGCAAAACTATTGCCACCTCAATTCTACGTACAAACAGCTAAACTGATAGCATTAACAGAAGTGTATAACTTCATGGAAAACATGGAGGTTATTTTTTTTTTTACAAACGGTTAATATACTTGTGTGGGGGTGCGTGTGTTTCAATGTGTCACAGCTTTTACGTTATTGCATTATTGGCAAACAAAGAGTTAATCACAGCCACTCGCATGGCAGTCGCTCATGCTGACTGGCTAGGGAGACAAACGGAGGCAATGGAACTTCCAAAACAAATTTCTATTTGTACATGTGTGGCACGCATATCTAATACATTAATTACCTAGTTCCTTCTGGCATGATTATTGCTGATAGTGCAGCAAAAGGGGGTGAACTACCAAGAAACCCCATTGGGGATGGTGGTTTCCACCTGTGATGAAAATTTACGGGCCACTGGTGTATGGGTAAACGACCCAAATAGAAAGACTAGTGATTAGCGTATCAACCTTGCGGTTCTAAGATCTACTAATGAAAGCCGGGTGGATCCAGACCTTCCAGAGTGTGGAGTACTCCTGGTGTCCACGAGAATTCGTGGGTTTTCTACGGGTACTCCAGTTTACTCCCACAAACCAAAATTATGGATGCTAGACTGGTTGAACACTCTAAATTCCCCTGGTTATGAGTGTGAGCGTGAATGTGTGTCTGTCTTTTTGTGTTTTTGATTGGCAGGCCAACAAGATATAATCTATCAATCAAATATCAAGGTGAAAAAGGATTTGGAAATTTATTTCTAAAATCGCCAATAAGCCTTTTCGGGGATGGCGGCGGCAGATTAGGAAATAAAACAAAAACAAAAAGCAAGAGAGGCATCGATCGCCAGAATGAACCTTGGACAAAGGTGCGTCAGGTTGGATTCTCTTTTGCAAGACACCGGTTATGAATCAGATGTGTTTTATTTATGCGTGCATTTGGGAATGCCCATTTGTGAACCTATCAACCACGTTGTGACTTATCTATATTATACGTTTAAACACAGAAAAACACTGGGAAACAAATCTACAACAAGACGGAAGTACACTAATTCAAGATAAGATAATAGAAGAGGGAATAATCCTTTGTACACGCCTGTAGTTCCCAGAGAGTTTCTACCTTCTCTCACAGCACCTTCAAAAACATCAGTCCTTCCACTTTGCAAAATGTTATTTATTTTCTGCTTTCATTTGAGGAAATAATTACAAAACATTACAAAACACAGTCACAAGTTTCAAGAGTTTGCACACCAAATAATGACAATGGTTAAAAGCAAACAAACAAGTTTCTCAACTTGAAAGTGGAGCAACCCATGAATAGTGGTAATATTAGCATGGTTTTGTAAACAGAATGGAATATGACAACAGACACAGAGGGTGTCTTAGAATGCTTATTTAATGTCATCAAGGTTACAAATCTTGAACTTCCGACACATGAAAAGTGGTCAATTGTGTTGTAACATACAACAATGCGCATAAAAAAGCCACGTTTGATGATCTTAACCAAAATACTGAAGAAATTCCACTCCAAAGAACACCAAATATTCTTTGGAGGAAATGAGGTTGACGTTTTCCGACGTCACTCTCAGCGTGCTGTTTGCTTCCAATTCAAACGTGCCGCTCGTGTGTAGAGATTTAGTCCAGTGGTTTGCCTTGCAGCTGATTGTGTCGACGGATGACAGAAGAGGCCGATCCTTGGGGTATGAATCGTGGAAAAGGAACACCTTGTTGTCCAGATTCACAACGCCGTCATTGTCATTTAAGTCGGCGTTACTCTCGTAGGTAATCTGCAGAAAGACTCTGTAGATGCCTTTACTGGGAAGGACCAGGTTCCCGTTGGAGTAGTGGAAGCCTCCGTGGCAATAGGCAGTTCCCACCTTACTTTCCCATAGGAGATATTTGCCATTTGACTTTTTTCCAGCAGGAGCTAGAATAGTGACAGTGGATAAGTAAATTCATGAGTTACGATGTTGCACTCAATGAAGGCAGTTTGTTTCATGTTTCGAAAAGGTCATGACAAAATCCCAAATTAGTCTAATTTTGGGGGGGGCTGGGTCCACCAGTTTTTCACAAAATGGTTAACCTAATTTCCTCCTTGAACTCCTTTCCAGGATGCATATTTTATATCTAATCATGATACATAACTACTGTTTTTTACAATTAACTTATTCACTTATATTCCATAAGTGAATGAGTTAATTGTAAAAACAGTAGTTATGTGTCATGATTAGATATAAAAGAATGCAATTTAAAATAAATAAAAAATAAATCGGAATTTATCCACTATGTTGTAGTTCCTGTCAACCTTTTTTTGTAAAATGTTGCAGGCAAATTCTAAATGAGAATAATTGCAAAAATAACATTTGTCTCATTAGCGGCCCTTTTAAAAATGCTTTTCTATTCAGTTTTTCAATTTAAGTCTATGAAATTTGGTGTAGTAATACTTTGTTATTGTTGTTGATACTTTTTTTACTTCACAAAAAAACGTTTTTTTTTCAGTCATATCCCAAATCCAACAAGAAGTCGTCCATCTTCGATCAAAACTGAAAAAATATGCCTGATTTTAGGCCTCAAAATTAACCGAGGAGATTTAAACCTAATAAACCGATGTGTTTATGTTGTCAGGCCTGGGCTTGTCAATGTGTTAAAGTCATTTTTGGCAACGTGCAAAAGAAAGAAAAATGTCAACAAGTCTCAGTGCCAAGGTTCAATATCGCAAGCATCACATTCTGAACATGAATGACTCCGTTGGAATATTTCCAAATAGGCCGAGTTCCCCCTGTTGGTGGCCAGGAACACTTTTACAAGTTAGAATTATTTTCCTTTTGTTTAGGTTGCTCATTTGCTCAATCCTGTCAAGTTTTATTTGTTATTTTTTCTTCCTCTGCACATTTAACCCTTTCTCCAAGAGTTGTTTTACCTCTACTTTGATAAGTGAAATATTACTATACTTATAGAACGATAATTATTTAAATCTTTTTTTCTTACCTGTTAGTAGAGCACTCTTTCGTTCGTCGTTTTGTGAAAGTCTGAGGGCTGCAATGAAAAGACATTCAATACTACACCGCGACAGAAATTTTGCATGAATATGAGACAATATTTACCTGATGAAGTAACACTTTCATTCCCCACACACTGAAAAGCAAACAAATGTAATGTTTACAAAATATGTTTAGATATGAAATTATTGATATGAAAAAGTAGGAAGGCAAGATCTCCATCGGTCTTGGAGTTACTTAGTTTTTGTTTTTTACATTCTCCGAGTTCTGGCGAAAGCATTTTGGGCTGTTTTTGGTGGGCGTATTAGAACATTTCACAGCATTTTACTCAGAAAAAAAGATGATCTCATGCTAAGTGTCTGATGAAAGATAAAATAAATAAATCGATGATAAATAATTGTTAAGGGGGGCCATAACCTGAGTATATTTCATATTTTATTTCATGAGAATTTTGCAGTGTTGTTAATATGTATAATCTATTTCTTCACTTACTGCATGTGCATATATATTATTATTATTATTATTATACTAAAGACCGGGTGGCCCGGTGACACGAGTGGTTAGCACGTTGGCCTCACAGCTCTGGGGTGTGGGTTCAAATCCAGGTCGGTCCACCTGTGTGGAGTTTGCATGTTCTCCCTTTGCCTTCGTGGGTTTTCTCTGAATACTCCAGTTTTCCTCCCACATTTTGGGTCACATGGGCAACACATGTATACCAAATATTGATAGTGTGCGCTATATGGCCCAAAATGTGATTCTTTTAAGGGCTTTATAATGACCAAAGGTCCACCAAAGCTCCATCTAAGAGTTAAATAAAAAAAATGCTAAAGCCTTTTGAAAGAAAACTGCATCTCATGGCTTTTTTTGGTCAATTTTGCAATTTCTCTCCTCAATATTTGAAAGAAAGAAAAATATGCTTTTCCTTGAACTCTTATCGGAGGCCAAATATATTGGCAGTTTTGGACGTTTTGGAGCGTCTAGTTTCGGGTGGAGACTCACTAATTGCTATCGTCTTACCTTGGAGTTGAGTGCACTTGATTGGATAAATCGCTCTCGGAGAAGAATAAACACCAAGCCGAGCTGCGCGGCACACAGCAAAAATAAGGTCAAATGCGTGAGCTGTCGGCATGCCAGGCTTCCTAAACGGGAGCTTCTGCTCGGGCTAATTCGGCGTGACAAGCCTTCCTCCATCATGCAGGACTCTAGCACGTGTGTGTCAAATCCCTCTTTTTAAAAGTGGATTCGCCCACGGAAGCGGACCACGCCCACTCTTCTAGTGAAGAGAAAAACACAACTCACCTGAAGGTGGCACAACACCTTCATGGATGCGTGGGAGGCTGCAGATTGAGTCATTTTTTCACCTATGACAGGTAGGGAAATTCTTTTAATAGTTTACTCTGTCAAATTGTAAATATAGGATTGGTGCAAAGCCAAACGCTGATTTCATTGACCGATATCGAAGATTTGTTGCTCAATTGTTCATTAAATGCCTGTGATATTTCAATAGCAATCAAAGAAACTTTCGTTCATTTTCACAACTGCTGATCCTCACAAGGATCGCGGGGGGTGCTGGAGCCTCAGGCAGGGGACATCAGGCTGGCCAATGGCAGTGCGCAAGGACACAAAGGACAACCATTCACGCTCACCAATTTAAAGTGTTCAACCCGCCTACTCTGCATGTTTTAGGGATTTGGGGGGAAACCAGATTACCTGGAGAAAACCCACGTAAGCACGAAGAGACCCTGCAGGCCTGGGATCAAAACCTTGACCCCAGAACTGTGTGGCCGATGCACTAACCACTCCTCCACCAGTCGGCCAGAAAGAAACTTTTTTAAAAAATTGTTCTAACATGGTTCTCTAAGATTTCCCATTTTAAAAGTCAACTCTTGGCCTCGAAAAGTTTTGATTCTGTGTTCACAACGGCTGTCGTCAGGCAATTACGAGATCATTTTTTCCAGGTTGCTTATTATTACTCTTAGTCTTCTAGATATTGATGCATCAAATTGATATTGCATCAATACCCTCCGGTTTTCCATAGAGCTCTTGTAATTGGATGAATCATATATCAATGAACCTGAGCACGAGTGCTGCAAGCCGGAGGCTCATGATGGTTTACTTACATAGTAAGTGGTACCACTCACTAACTGTTTTGTCCAATGATTGAAGGATATTTGCTCGTGTTGGTTTGTTGTCACATCCGAGACCGAAGAACGAGCAAACTATGGACTAACCTGGATTGAATACGCTCTTCCACCAACCACCCCACCCAAAGCACCTGATTTGGTTCAGCCTTTGGCCTAAGGCCACAACACCTACGTCCAGGATTAACACCCCAATCCTTCAAGAAAGATGATTGCACAGCTTGCATCATCGTGTTGTAAACAGAAAGCAACATAAACACAAAAACCTAACTCAAATGACTTTATTATTCCCACGTTGCGCATTGCCACTTTAAAATAGAAAGTGGTCGGCAGGTTTTGATCTCAACCAATGAAGATGATAAATTTTTTTCCTGTCTTAAAACTGTAATCAGTTGACTGTGTTTCTGCTTGTTTCAGAAGTCTTATAGGTTGAAACAATCTGTGCTGGATCAGCTTGTTACGACGTGGCACGATCGGGAATGGATTAGGACCCAGGCGCGGGAAGCAGGAGAGGAGCCTGGCAGTTAGCTTCAAAACAACATCTTTAATAAATCAACAAGAATCTACAAATCAACAAAGGCTTGGAACCAAAAACGGGAGCATGCAGGACACATGCAGGAGTTGCAGGAACAATCCGACAATGAGCCATCCTTTGTGTGGTGCTTAAATACCCACACCAGGAGGCAATCCAGGATTGTCTGCAGCTGCTCTGACCTGATGACAAGCCAGGAGTGACAAATGAGCCACTCCTGACACAGCTGGAACAAAAAGCCGAGACCCAAAGATGGAAGAAAAAACCCACAAAGGCCATTAAATCCTTTTTTATTTACGAGTTGAGCTCTGACTTTTGGTGGCATTATTCACGTTTGCTCATTCAATACCAGTTGGCGGTGCATTCGAGTCCTCCATCTGCATATATGACAGTGACGATAAGAAAGAGAAAATATATCAAAAAGCTGTGGGCTGACTTGCAACAACGTGCCCTGGTGAGTTAGAGTGCACACACACAATATTCTACCTGTACAACTATTCACATTCGTTCACTGTACACATTTACATAGATCACATTAGGGAAAGCCAGTACCTGAGCAGTTAAATCTCACAATTAGCATTACTCATCGTCTGTAGTGGAACAGCCAAACAAAGGAATTCAGTGAGTCACGAACCACGTTGACAATTTTGCGTGGTGCCGATTTGACGCGGGAATGATTATCAAGACCCAGCAAGTTCAGGAAGCCCAACAGCATGCTAGGGGGGTTTCGCACTAAAACATTTTTATATTTAAACACCTTGTTTGACAAATCGCAATTACTCATCAAGCCCGACCTTCGCATTAAAGTGATCAAATCCTCAAAACTCGCACATTGCCAACGAAGGATAGAACGATCAAACATCCATATAAACTGGAAAAACTGGCAATGAATGAGTTCAATGGTTGCTGCCAAGTTACCTCAGCAATAGATTGCCAAGAGCATGTTGGAGGGTACAGTAAGCATTTTACACTGTATGCTAGTCACTGGCCTGCAGTCGCTGTGGATCATAGACAGTGTGTTTTCCTACGAAATGGTTATTGAGGCCTCTGAAACAATCGCTCCCGAGGATACATCAGGTGTACTGGCATCTTTTCAGAAAAACAAACAAACAAAAAAATGATAGCAAGCTATAAACAGCTGATGTATATGCCAGCAGCCTTCATTGTCCCTCTTTCTGAAATGACACACAAACTTTACATTAGAAACAAAACCGGTCGCTTAAACCTACCGAACAAGATAAAACACCATGAATCGACACGTCATACATGTGCAGCATTTCTCTCCCGAATGAAACGTTAACCAATAAATAATACATAAGAGAATTCAAATTAAATAACAATCAAGGTCTCCGTTTAAGTTCACAAGAGTGATCAACTCAAACAGTCTAAAGTCCATTTTACAAATATGTGAAAATGCTTGCTTGGGTCACTCACTATAAATCCTAACTGGCGTTAAGGTCATTACTTTAGCGTAGACACTCCGATTACCAAACGACGCAGCACAATGTCTTCAGGAAAGACAACATCAATAAAACACTTCTCTTTGGACACTCATTCCTCATGAAAATCATTTAAAAAATAAAAAAAGGGGGGAAATGTATTCTCTCGCTTGTGGCTCGATTTCGCTATTGGTTCGCAGAGCTTTTATTTGACGAGCATGGCAGTTAGCCATACGTGAGGGAGCTTTGGATTTGGTCATTTGCAGCAGCTTTGTGTGATCTGGGAAGAAAAAAAATGGAAGTCCAGTCCCAGTCCGGACGCAGTCGAAGGGGCACTATGCCTTGTAGCAGTTGCCCTGTGTAGTGAGCGCAAGCTGGCCGTTGGGCGCCACCTCGTTGGTCTCGTCCTCCAAGAGGCCCGACACGTCGGCGTTGGGGATGCTGTCGTGATAGCTGCTGAAGCTGATGTTGTCCTCTTTCAGTTCGATGGTCCAGAAGGGCGCGTTGAGTTTCCGGTTCTGGTATTCTCTGTAAGTGTACACGCCTCCGACAAAACCCAAGAGCACAACCACCACCAGGATAATGACGGCCAGGATGATGATGTTGAACTGCGTCCAGGAGACGTCGGTCAGAGCCGCCGTGGTGTTGTCGGTGGGGCCGCTCAGACTTGTCAGCAGGGCTTGAGTGGTGGTGGCCGTGCTCAGAGTTGTGCTCAGGTTACCGTCGGGCGCGGAGGCGGGAACGTTCCTCGCTCTGGTGATGGTCGAGCTGCTGCTGAAGGAAGACCAAGGGGTAGAAGTGGAGTGCTCTGTCGTGGTACGGCCAGCTGGTGTGGGAACTTGCTGAGGTGCTGAGGAGAGAAAAGTCATTAAACCATGAAAAAAATAGACCTCATTAAAACAAGCAAACAAACATACTACTACAAGTTTGATCACAATGTGGCAACATCATTGTTCAGTACATCAAAATGAAAATGTCTCATTGTTGTACAACACCTGGTGGTCAAAATGTCTCACCACAGTTTACCTGCCACATTTTCAGCATTTCAAAACAAGCAGGAAAATAAAAGAATTATATAAAGCCGAGCCACTTGGTTTCATATTTTCAAAGAAAAACACAATTCAATTTTGCATGCTGAACAATGTTGGGACAATTGTGCGTCAATAATGCATGCGCAAAATCCATACACCCCACCAAACATTAAAAATACATCTAAATTAAAGTACACGGTGGAATTCTGAAAGAAGATTTTTGAAAAAGAATGCATAATGAAATATTTAGTTAATATTCCCTTTCAATATTATTCTTTATTATAAGTTTTTTTCAATGCCGTTGTTACGGCATATATTGATGAATTAATAATTGTTTTATGATTCAGCTACAGATCTAAAGCGCATTGAACAAAACAAAACGGTGGATATTACACAATGAATTTTGAAGAAACGTTAAATGGGTGAACAATATCACTCATTCATTCATTTTCTGAAACGCTTATCTTCACAAGGGTCGCAGGGGGTGCTGGAGCCTATCCCAGCTAACTACGGGGACCAGGCAGGGGGCACCAATCACAGGGCACATTGAGACGGACAACCATTCATGCTCACACTCATACCCAGGGGCAATTTAGAATTTCCAACCAGCCTACCCTGCGTGTTTTTGGGATGTGGGAGGAAACCGGAGTACCCAGAGAAAACCCACGCAAGCCCGGGGAGAGCATGCAAACCCCACACAGTGCGGAACCACGTGGGATCGAACCCTTGACCCCAGAACTGTGACGCCAACGTGCTAACCACTCGTCCGCCGGGCCGTCGTGGTCGATATCATTTCTCGTCAAATTAAAATTATATACTTACTTAGACGGCTGCAGTTATGAGCCCGAGCATCCCCTGAAAATCCAGGAGCACAGAGATGGCACTGGGGCCCAGTGGTGTTGTTAATGCAGCTGAGGCAGTGGCCAGTGTCGGGGTGACAAAGCTGGGTGGGACCCTGAGGATCTGCATTCCCACTACAGTCACATGGCACGCAAGCCCCTTGTGCTTTGTGAAATCCAGCGCTGCACTGGTCGCACAGTGGGCCAGAATATGGGTGAAGGCACTGGTCACACACTGGAGAGCCACTGGTATCTAATCAAGAACACACAACAATGCTTATCAGAAGGGATTCACATACTCCCCAATGTTCTAAAATGTTGATTTTTTCTCTGGCGCATTCACAAGATCAGGCCAAATCTCAAATTCTTATGTCAACGGCTACTTTAGTGTAATCAGTTTAACAGGTTTACACCGGCTCTTCTTTTTCTCATGACCAATGTAAACTGTAATACTCACGGTATGCTTTGCATGAGATTATAACAATGGGCCACTAGGTGGCAGTACATTTGTACTATTAAACAAGTACAACTGGGGACTTGGGAAATGGTATTCCTGAATCACTTTAGTATGTCAAACAAAAAGGACGTACACATTTTAAGTAATCATAGTACTGTGAATCCTAACATATTATTTAGAGATACATGCTGTTGTTTTAAAATAATTACATTGACCACATACAACGAGATTAGATGACTGTGTAAAGTTTCCAGAGATTATCAAGGAAAATTTGCTACAAATGCAATTCATCTGTAATTCCCAAAAATTAGTTTAATTAGATGATGGCAGATAAGCGATAGAAAAATAACTGGATGGCGATTTTGTATTTTGGTGCTTTGGATCCTACAAAACAAGTCCCAAAAGAAAATGTGTAATCCAGTGAATATTGTTATGGTATAAAGAGTTAAATGTTATGATTACAGGTATCCCATTTCTTTAACGAAACACATCGAAGAGCAAGGACCTTAGGTAAGGGCATTTCAAAACAGTGGTAGTTGTCTCCCAGCCTTGTTACTTAAATTATTAATTAATGAATTAGAAGCTGCCTTATTGTTGCCAGGTTATCTCTTCATGAGGGGGAGGAGTAACAGTAACATCCATTTATATTAAACTCCATAAATTCTTTAAATGATGTTTTTGTACACCATGCAGTTGCATGAAGGGTAAATGCAAAGTTTTCTAGGTAAAAACCAATTTCTTCTAATGATTGACTGAGAAGAAAACAAAATTTAAAAAAAATCCCTAAAATCCAAATTGTTGAAGCAATTGTCCTGTTATTTTCAGAAGCCGAGCATGACTTCAATGCACGGCCCGCGACTGGATTCTCAACACCACGATTATGAAGCGATCCAAGTGGTATGACTCAGGCACTGGCCTAGATGGTGTTTTCTATCTCAGATGATCACATGACTGGGTTGTATTGCAGCTGGGCACATGGTGCTTCTGATAAGCTTTTGAAGGTTCAAAGGCAGCTGACCTGTGCTGTTATGTAATGCAAAGGAAACATGAGAAGCGACACACTGATCTAAAAGACGTGATTAGACCACTACTTCAACCATCATTCTACTGTATTTGCTATGTTAAGCAAGCAGCACACTGGTAACTGGGCAGGCACCGTCTGGCACATTAGTTAGAAAAACACAGGGAAGGAACATTAAAAATGAAGGACACTTTACAACAGTAGGTGCAGATATAATCATACTTGAGTGATTTAATGTGTGACCCACATTCTGATCTAGAACAGTGTTCCACTTCACCTCTCGGCATATCATAATGGAGATCGTCTTTTTCTCATATCCACAAATCATTTATTGTACAAAATTGATCCGGGGTACTGTAGAGTATGTTCGCTACTGTGGTTGGCTAGATGACCCATGTTTTGGGGGTCAGCTCTTGTGCTTGGCTTCAAATCATCCAGTGCCACAACACTGTAAATGTGATAGCAAATGTCTTTTCACTTCTTCCTATAGCGATGCTGTCTAAAAAAGCAGCCCATCCCCTCCCCCCGCAGTCTGTTACTGCCTGAGTGGCGCTGCAATGGCCCAACTGTGCTCATGCTGTCCCAGCTCAGCTCAGCCTGGTTCATGTCCCTTCCCCTCCCTTCTACATTGCAGCACCACTAGCGCGGTCCCCAACAGGCGGAATCCTAACATAACAACCAGAGCGTATCTATACGTGGCTGTTTCCATGCAGGAGGAGTCTTGTGGGACATGGGTGGCTGGGAAGGATTAGCCTAAGAAGGGGAAGGTTATAATATTGAGGCAAAGCTAAAAAAAATATAAAAAATAATAAAAGGGAGTGAGGACAAGAGAAATAATAGAGAATTTGTAATCTCATCACTCCAGATTGTTAAAAAAAAGTGTCATTCCCAAATAACCTGGAGTTTGACATTAGAGGAGGATTGCTGTGTGCACAGGGGGTTTCTCACAAAGGTGCGAGAGGAGTGGGTTTTCCCAACAAATACTCACTAATTACACCAGAATCATTCTGCCTGCCATGCTATGAATTATTTTTGAGACGTAGAAGACTGATAAGAAAGAGATTATTTGTTTGGTGGCAACCTATTTCAAACCCTGCGATATTCTGGTTAACAAAACTGTATCTTTCATGACGACGACAGTCAATCAATCCAGAATGCTGCCGAGAAAAACATTTAGGTGGGGTGTTAAACTAGGGCAGACAAAGCCTCGAGCAGAAAGGTCACTCAATCCCAATTTAGGCAGTTTTGCTTGTTGACAAATTAAAGCATTATGTCATGTAGCACAAATCTGTAGAAATATTCTTAATTACTTTAATATTGAACATAATTAAAAAAAAATCCTTTTGAAATGGAAAAATTAAAAGACATTTTCAAGTGAAAAATATGATTAAAAGACATTTTCCCTTAATAAGAAAAAAAGCTAAAAAAAACATTGTTTTAGATCTATTAAAAAACTGACTATTTAGGGCTTTTGATCCAGTTCATTTAATCCGATTAATTTTTTTTCTTCTAAATATTAGATCTAAAATGGTCCGGCCCACATGAAATGGAGTTGACGTTAATGCGGCCCACGAATCAACCCGAGTTTGAGACCCTTGTCCTAGGGGCCGGTCTCAGGGATTCGGTGGCGCCTCTCCCGCGGAGGTCAAGACACATCGACTCATCAATGTCTATACACGATAACATGCCCCGCTTGACCATCACTGCCTGCAGATGATCATGTGACATTGCTTGACTAATCGGTGCTGCGAGGAATTTATACATCTTAAATTTGAAAAAAAAAAATCATATTTTATGTATGGCCTTTAACGATATTCAAATACATAATTTAGAGGCGTTGTGACTTGAAATTTTCCTGGCAACAGAGGGTGGTATTGGACAAAACGGCGAGATGGATATTAAAAATAAAAAATAAAAAAAAGCTTTGCCTTGTAAATGTGACAGCAAGGATGCAAATATAACAGCAATTGTGCATTTACGTGTGGTCAGTGAATCACTCACCAGTGTGACAGGTGCCAGAGGAGGAAGCGTTGAAGCAGGGGCATAGGACGCAGGATTCAGTCAAGGCAGTACTACGGCTGCGGTAATGATCTTGCTTACACTCCTCGCAATTGGACCCTTGGGTGTTGCCCTCACAGTTCAGACACACACCTGAGGAAAGCATGTTCATAAAATCTTTATTTTTTTCTTTTAAAGGGAAGGTGTATCACCCATAAAACCTGAGGCAAGAATGGAGCATGATTTATAATATAAAAACAACAACAACAACAACAAAGGAAGAGAGTTGTTAGGAAGCAAGTAAACGTAAGATGAACAGCTCGCACCATCCTCTGAACAAAATGATGCCGTTTACTCTGGTACAGCTGTAGAAAAATGTGAATTTGGGCTTAGTGTTCTTGTTTGAGTGCACTGTATTGTTTCCTAGGGGAGAGGCCAGGATCAGTCTTTATAGAGAACCATAAAACCTTCGTTAATCCACAACTCTGTGAACACGGAGTCCAAGTGAGGCCTTAGAAGTCCATCTGCTCATGCATAATAGCATCTAGACATATGGCTGTTAAACTCCCCCTCATCGCCCCACCATCACATACATCATCATAGACCCCTTCACCTTTCGTCCTTCGAAGGACTAAAAGCCTGACTGGTGAAAGGTGCGCAGCGAGCTTCCTGAAGAGGATCAACTTGAATAAAACTCCCATTTCGCATGAAACAAATTGATGGTTTCGTGACCTTCGAGATTACCTTGACAAGAGTGCTCTGTCCAATTTAGTTGTCGCTTGCTGTGTACTACAGATGAATATTGTACTTTGGTACACAGTACTTATCCCATTAGTCAGATTGACTGTAATGTACTGTATTGTTATAGAACTGTCAATCTGCAAGGGGATTGGCTACTGATCACCATTCAATATACAGCTGATCTACTCAAAAGCACAATTCTCCCCATTAGGATCCCTTTTCATCTCAACATGCAAAATAAGGCCAACTGAAGACAAAGGGTGAAAATGTGAAACTACATAGCATAGTGGATGATGTGCTAAGGGCAGTTCTGCATTTTTGTTTAGAGTAAGATAATGGTAGAACAACTGAAGTGAGGGTGAAAATTGTAAAAAAAAAAGGCAAGCTGCTAATATACTGATTGACCTCAAATACCTCAGCCGTCTTTTGTCTCATAATCCTCTTTCCCGCTCAAAGGTTAAAAAAAAAAGATCTTGAGATCGACATACTGTACAATAGTATCTCTGTCTGGTGAGGATAAATTTATATTTCCGTGTATAGTTCACTGTCGCTATTCACAGGGTGTACAAACCTGCGGCAATAAGCAGAAATGTGCAAATAGTTGAAATATTGTGGTCTGGCTTTTATCATGGTTTCTTTCTTTTTGATGGAGCACAAAATACTCTCGTTCATGCCATATTTCCAGGTCATTGTTTAGTAACCTTTTCCTCCTCTGAGCATATCCAAGAGGTTTCCCTTCTGTTTATGCGTCATACTTTATCTTGTAGTTACGTTATTTGCAAGAAATTATGAATGGAGAAGTTGCCTTAAGATGAGCTCAAACTACACAATTATAGCCCGATTTTGTTTGACAGACAGATTGCGGAAGAATGTTGACTGTCCTCTCTGACACCTCTACTTTGGAATCACTGATCACCTGAGGTGATGTGACATTGATAGACTAGACTGGCGATTTAGCGTCTACTCCTAGGACACCTCACGACCATGACGCAGGAACTCTCGATGTGTCAGAAATTCTACTTGTGTTGTCACATTAACAGATCTTTTGTGCCTCAACAAATTTTATGAGTGTGGATGCCAACATCCTGTTGTACCAATGGATCAGGACCTGCACTTGTGTCCCACGGTCCTGCAAACTCCAAAACTCCTCGCAATCTATATAGGATAAACGTCCCAACATCCGTTATTATGAGGAGACTCACCTGACTGTGGATGGCAGTAGCTGGTATGATTGTGACACTGGCAATGCTGGCATCCCGTGCTGCTAAAGTGGAAGAAGCCTGGGTGGCACTCGTCACACTTGGGTCCATACACTCCTGCCTTGCATACACATATCCCTGAGCTGGAGAGGCATTAGAGAAGAAAAAAACTATTTTAATACAATACAAGCATAAATATTATGTTTACAAAACACACATACACATACTATACACACACACACCCATAATCATGTCCAAAATGAATCAGACCCACCTCTTAATATATATTATATAACAACTTGGGAAACTACAGAGACAACCAACTCCAATCTGATGTACTATTTGTTATTGTCACCACATAATCAAATGGAGGATAGAGTTTAAATACATGTATGCATGTTCATAGACCACAACCTATTTAACTAGCATGATCCCACTTTTTTAAAGCATTACATACAATAATAACTGTAGTTTATGGATTATAGAAAATACAGACGGCTCCATTTAAAACAAATTTTGAATGACACATGAGCGTAATCTCTCCCAATGCTACTTCTTTCAAAGTAATCTCCGACAAGAAAAAAAACACAATGCCAAGTCAAGCATGATCTATCCTCCAACCCAGACAATGTACTCCAAAACATTAATTACACACAATGACTTCAAAACAATGGAAGTATAAATCACAAGTGACTGGAAGCGATTTCTGTGAGCATGTGCATGGGTCCTCATACAAATGGGGCTTTGTTAAACAACTGCACTTAATGCAAATGATGAAGCCGGCGGTGATGCTTAGTGGGGCGTGGGCAATGCTGAAGACAAGGCTGGGAAGAACACACGCGTACAGCAGATGTCTCCAGATTATTCAGAAGAAAGTGGGGAATAGAAAGTAAACAGTGTTTCTGAAGGTCACATGCAAGGCAAATAGAAATGCGTCATATGCTGTGCTGGCCAAGTTACAAACCTGTATGTAACCTAGCATTAGAAAAGTAAAATGTAAGATAAGATAGCTGTGTTTTAAGGATGGAGTAACTGTTAACACTTCCAATTCCAATTCTTTATCTTAAATTACAGTATTATTGGGGAAAAAAACTATGTATCACTATGCAGCTTGCCACATAGCTTACACTGAATGGAGTGTTGTGGATTACAAAACTGATAAGTCTGTGCATGACTAAGCATGCAGCCGACTACGTCACTTGGCATGGTTGCTAGTCAGTGTTGAATAAGAATGATCTGCTTGCAAACATTCCATCTCCATGGTGACAAAATATTGGGCTTAATTACCTGGTGAATACTCAACATGAACAGAAAGTAATCAATTGAAAATATAAACAAAAGACCACAGGGTGATCATGTTTACTGCACACCATTTTCCAACACAAGGAACATGGTGGAAGAAAAAAATAAATAAATAAACCGTTTCCAACCTTACACAGTATTGAAAAAGTCACACACACATATATATATATATATATATATATATATATATATATATATATATATATATATATATATATATATATATATATATATATATATATATATATATATATATATATATACATACATATACACACACAACTGTTAAGAACAAAGACTTGCATTTAAAACTCATAAACGCACAAAAGATACAAAAACTAGATTATTTTTTTTGTAATGATGACATCTACAGCATGTTTTATTCCACTCCGCACTAAGATTCATGACTGCTGAAACCCACCCATCATTGGACTTTACAGTGGGATGGGCACCTTTATCTCTATGAACAAATATGCACTGACTCATTTTCATTTGCAAAATCTTGAGAACAAAAATGTCCACTGGATATAAATACGCACTGTTTTCAAAGCACAATCACGAGACAAGATTATCAAATGAGTATCTCAGGTTGTCACGCCAAAACATTGACTATCCACTTGTTTCACGGCTACATAGGGGAAACCCAGAGTCATGCGTCTCGTCTGTGTCTCAGACGCTGAAAAAAGAAAGACAGACATATTGCAGAGGTACATAAACTACACAGAGTATGTGCTGATAGCTTGAAACACTGTATCAAAGTGTTTTGGAATGATGGTTTGATCATGTTCTCTATTTAATAGAATATTTTTAATTGAGTGTTTCTAAGCACATTTTCTCCATCCACAACATAATACAATAAAGTATGTAATACTAAAGTGGTGGATGCAGAAATAATCCCAAGCAATTTATCTTGTCCACAGGGGAAATGATACACACATGCCCTGACAGCAAGTATATGTATAAACAATCTGACTAAATACAGAGAAAGAAACATCTGCACCTACAATCAATATTTAATTCCAGACTGGCAGCCTTGGAGCAGTATTGTCAAAAAAAATGCCCCTAGACAATACCAACAGGACCTGACCCAAATAAAGGTGTAATCCAAGTGTTATAGCAGATTCAAGTGGCTTGGTCTCATAATGCATTACCTAAAAAGCATGGCAAATGGTGTGTAAGTTCATTTTTTGTCACATGAATAGCGGACTAGTGAGCAGAGCGAATGCCATATTGACTTGACAAGAGGAGGAAATCTCATTAAGGGGCCTTTAAGTACACTGAACAAGGATCCAATTACAAATGTCACCTGACTTAGTAAAGCTTGTAATCCCACCAAGGATGAACTTACTTTGATGACAGACAACTGGTTTAGCAACATTTGTGTGCGCAACAAACAATGAAATATCTCAAATAGCCTTTGACTGCATCTTGATGTTAAACCAGGGATGGGCAAACCGGTCCTCGAGGGCCGCTGTGGGTGCAAGTTTTTGTACCAACCGATCCAGCACAGACACTTTGACCAATGAGATTTCTGCAGAAAACAAGAAGCACCTGAGTGCAAACTACTGATTGTTGAAAAGGTGTCCTCTTTATGGGTTGGAATGAAAACCCTCACCCACTGCGGCCCTTTCTGGAATAGTTTGCCCGCCCCTGTTTTAGACAGAAAATAATCGGTTTATAAAAGAATTCCATCAGTGTACAAGTCCAAGTCATAAAAAAATAGAAATGTGCTAAATATAATTCAAAAAAAGAATACAATGATTTACAAATGATGGTGAACCTTGGGTCCATAAGGTCAGCCCACTAAGTCTGCTAAATTTTCACTGCCACCATATTGTCCTAGTCCCTGAGCATAAAAAGCCTCACATTACTTAATGAGAGAAATGCTGAAAGCAACAGCAGGCTAGGGGGGCGGAAAGATGGCTAATCTGCGTACTCACAGTGATTAGCTCCTATAGGGGTCCTCGCGAGGCTATTGGCCTTGGCAGTGGGCAGGCTCAGACAGTCTAAGACAAGACTATATTCAATGCTGAAATAACTTTCTATATGCTTCACCTGTATGAGCTATGGTCCAAATTTAAGTGTTTCAAAGCACGTGCATTTAGCCAGTGCTGCTTTGTTGGTTTGTTCATTTTATAAAACTATGTCAAATGTCTCATGAATGGTTTGAGTAAAATTTAATAATACAGTACGCACAATGATTTATCAATCTAATACAGTAGTATTTGAAAGTTGTGATTAGTAGTTTACACAGGCATCCATTTAATATTTGGTATTTAAATCATTTATTTGGACTGTTCTTTTTCGAAGACAGCACAGACAACATACATTATCAATGATTTTATCATAATACTTCCTCAAATTGCATGTGATTGAAAGTGCAAACAATAGAATGGAACTTCCAACAGCCAAGGTATATTAAATAAAGCGTTGAAACGGTTTAGAACAGTACCTGTCACACAGGTGGGTCTCAGCACCAAATGAGTCACAGGCGCAGGGTAGGCAGCCGCTGGTGCCGTTGGTAAAGTATCCCTCCTCACATTCGTCACACTGTAGACCAGTATAGCCGTCCAGGCATGAGCACTGGCCGGTACTCTGGTTGCACTCGTCAGGATACAAAATCCCCTCACCTCCAGCGCTGCAGTTGCAGAAGCCATCTAGGTGGACAGATAGGCACACCAATGGGTCAAACTAAAAGGTGAAAATGCGTTTACATAACTGGAAGTAATCTAATTATTTGGTGCTTGACAGTGAGGAGCAAATCTCATGAATAAAGAAAGCCTGAAATTATGTTTTTAAAAGCCCAACTGTAGCCATAAAAAAAACATTGTAAACAGAACAAGCATAACTGGTTTGGGGAAGACTTAATATTAATAAAATATAGAAATAAACATCTGTTTTCTTAAAATAACTACATAAAACGTGTGTCCTTACATTAGGTGATATTAGAGAAAAAATAATGGCATGAATCATATCATGTTTGAAAAGAGTAAACTGATTTTAAGGAAGGTTGTAAAGGGTATACATTGGACAGTTTACAATGGTGTACTTGACAAATGTATCCAAGTTATGTTGACACAAAGATGACCTTGACAAGCACTCAGTGACTATCTATTATTTATCAGATTCAGTGTAGCGTGTTGCGACTACAGACCTCATTAAACATTACAATATCTCACACTTCAGTACAGTAATTTAAAAAAATGCAGTGTCTTGAAAAAAACAAATACAATAACCACACACATTTCCAGTTAGATCAGGTCAAACAAATACTTAAATTTGAATTTACTTCTGCTCCGAAATACCATTCAGGTGGTGTTGGACTTCTTGTGTTGTTTGCACTTTTATATGTAACCAAAAAAAGGCCTATGGTTATGCAAGCCCTCATTCCAGGCTCTTTGCTACAGTAACAGTCGTAGAAGAACCGACTGTCCCGGTTGTGTGAAATCCAGCTAATGAATATTCCACTATACACGCTCACCATTTTTCATTCTTAAAAATCGGTCTTTTCACTGTGTGTGAGGTTTAACTATTCTAGTCACACACAAATACTCTGTCTGATTATTAAAATAGACCTCTGTGTAGGGCAAAGAGGCTAAGGGGGCTGGGCTCGCATCTCCCTTGTCTAGTATATCTGTTTGACTGTTGCGACGTGTTGTGACAGCATGGCTTGTTATTCAAACAGTGCAGGCCGTTCTGAACAAGTCGCAAAATTCCTCTCGAGCCTCGCTTAGTACTTGCTTGTCTACTCCTACCGTGAAAACCAATTTTATTTCTTTTTTTTTCCCTCCGGGCATTAAACTGCAAAAATGTTCTAGGGAAAGAAAAGGCTTATATAGTGCAGCTGCCTGTGAGGACCTGAGATGTGGTGCCTTTGTTGATATTATCATGTATTATGAGTGTTTCCTTTTCAGAAGAACAATGACAGAAGCTCAGGAATGCACCAAAATTGAGCTTCATTGTGATTTGAAATAAAAATAAACATTTTGGTCATAGGGTTCAAAAAGGCATTGATTAATGACCTAATAAAATATACAGACAATTACGTTTTTTTTAATCTGAACCCCGATTTAGTAGTCCAAAGGCTTGGTAATTTGTCCTGCTATAATAATATTTCAGGAAAGGTGCAATATTACCAAATTAAAATTGTTTAAAAATATAGAGTAGAGGAACTAACACAAAACATGACAGCATAAAAAATAGGTCTGGGATGTTTTCCCTTTTGACTAGTGCTTTACACAAATTCAGTCAAATTGAGGGGAAAATTTCCCATTCGGCCAAACTACTGACAGTTGAACATCTGGATATCTTTAACTATATTTTAACAACCTCGTATCTAACTGATGCTGCAATACTGTAGACGTCCAAAACCCCACTTAATCCACAAGTCTTAACAATAGCCAACAAAATTCATGTTGTTTATCTTGCATCAAATCCTTTATATCTCTAACCCCAAAGCTACTTTTATCTCAATAAGTTTACTTAGCTAGGAATGAGTTAATGCAAATACAGCCCGAAATTGTGTAACGAGGAGTCAAGATTAGTCAGAACACAATATGAAATACAACTCCAGAGTTTTTGTCCTCTTCAGAAGGAAGTAACAAGAAGACCAATAGCATTTTCCCCGTGGACACTGAACATTTTATACAATATTTGACCAAAAAAAAAAAGATCACTGCTCATGTTTTGTTTAAACTACTTTGTGGAAATCAGCTTTCCATAAGTACTCTGGGCAAAAGAGAGAAAAAAAATACAATCCCAAACATCTGCTTACCACAGCCATTAAAAGATAAATTGTGACAACTGCGCTTCTGACTGTGACTTAATCAAGCCTTACTTACCCATTGATGTGGAGGGGAGGGGGTACCAGTATCGTTGCTCATTCATGGCTTTGGCTGCCTAACCATTTTAGTCGCGTATGCTTGTTCTACATACTCCACATTCATTACAAGCGGCATACGCTGGGAGATCGGCATGTAATTTCACATCATAACAGAACATAAATCCTGCTTGCCCTAATACAAAAGCATGATGGGCTTGTGTGGATGCTGTGTGGCCTGGCAGACCCTCATTGAACAACAACAGGATCAACCTTAACCCCCCTCTCTCCCTCCCTCCCTCCCTCTCTCTCTTCCTCCTCCTATACACTGTAATATATGTGCCACACATCTTTTATTAACAGGCCTCATGCAGGCCACGTTAATGTTCAGCGCACACAGACAGTGTTTTTTTTTTACTGGACCATATTACAATTCGTGTTAAGGATCTTTGAAGGGGTGCAGCATCCATGAATTGATGGGGTCTGGCCATTGTTGCAATGTGCTTTATTTGGTCTCTCTGCGTCAAACGCTCAGTGCAATCCTTCCTATTCCTACACATAGGTGAATAGCAGTGTTTCGTTTTATGGTTATGAAGTAAGTGAAAGCGAATCAATGAAAATCAAACGGTTTACTTTCACTATTATTGCATTCTATGACACTCACTCACCTTGGCTATTCTCCACTGAGGTAACAGATGTGTCGATCCGATCTGCCGACCACGCATCGTTGTCCGACCGCTGAGAAACCATGGACATCATTGTCTGGAGCGTTTTCTCCGGGGCAAAGAGTCCTGCGCGTGCATCGGTAGATCTTTTCAACCTGGAAGTCAGCACTGCGATTTTTTCCCTTGCGTCTGAAAGGATCCCGGAGTCGAAATCGGTCGTAGTCGGCTCAATCGGTGCGGGTGGGAAGGCGTTCGGGGGAATATGGCTAGCGACACCGGTAGCTGACGACTGTGTCAAAGCGAACCCGTTCTCGGATAAACGGCGAGGTGGATCCGTATGGAGGGTCTTCCAGGTGTCGGAGGCTGTGTCTGGCTTCTTGGAAATAGGCGACGCATCGTATAGACTGATGCGAGGTGCAGCTTCGGAAAAATCGATATATACATAGAAAATAAATACTAGAACCGACGATATGTACATCATTAAGGACGTGAACCTCATATTCAGTTTCAGCTCTCCATGTAAGCCCCAGTAACGGTCTCTGTCAGACCTTTCCCTGAATTGATGCGTACTCCACCATTGATGTCTCCTGGCGGCGTACGGTGCTGTTTGTTGCCTCATGAACCACAAGTCATTGCACTGCAACCTAACCGTGGCGCTACTGAGCACGCCTCGTTACGAACAACCAATAGAAATCCGAGAAGACCAATAAAATAACGCCTCCTTTAGCTGATTGGTTGAGCGTCATAACAATCATTTTGACAGGGAAAAAAATCCTCAGAAAACATCTTCCCCATTTTTTTATGACCAACCCTGATCAGACAGGATCTTTGTTAAAAATAATTCACATTTTCCACGTTTCCTCTTTACAATTTGACCCCAAACTGAAAACACAAATTTTTCCCAATTAACAAAAGGAATTTGGAAAAGTTAAAAAAATACAGTATCGTTTATTAAAATAACAAACTGCTCAGATTTTTCAATGAAATTAAACAACACTTAAATGGCGTTGTTATACAGCCCTCGTTACACTAAAAAATATCATATTTCACAGGAAAGTACGTGACAAATGGTTGTGTATTATCTTTCTTGGTTTGAAGTATCCATTGCACAAGCGTGTAGTTCACCCAGGCGGTCGGAATATGCCACTACGTCAAAATAAATAAATAAATAATAATAATAATTGTATCAGGCACGTTATGGGACATGGGCGGTAGATGGCAGTAGAGAAACCCCAAAACACAACTGGGCCAACCCCCGAAGCTCTGCAGGAAGTTGCGCAAGACAAGAAGGCACTTACAATGGCGCCTCTAGATTTGGATAAATATGCCGAGATCGCAAAACAGTGTAAATACCTTCCAGAAAATGATCTAAAGGTAAACCAGAATTGCAATGTACACATACAGTTAGAAGAATTAGCGCACTTATTGTGCTTCACTTATATTGTGGATGAAATATCTAATTAACTTGGGGTAGCTAAAGCTAGCTCGTAGCATTTAGCACACTGGTTTATTTAGTCTGTGCGGCCAGGAAGTGAGCGTCTTTACCAAGTATTAAACAATCGAACTAGTCAGTTACTGTTTATCATACATGCCCAAAAATAGAATGGTCAAACATCTCTGTATTGAAGTTATTGGATGCGGGACTGCCATTTTGATGAGACGGCTAAACTTGCATTGTTAGAGATGCTGTGTGAACTGTATGGATGATATGTTTATTGTTTTTATTTCAAATCTTCATAACTTCAAATCTATCTATACCAATATTTGAGTAACGTTACTGATATATTTTTCAGCATGTATCCTGAAGGTCATGAAGCATATCCCAGATGTTTTATCATATTTTTTCAATTTAGTAAAAAAAAATGTATATGTATGCCTTATCAGATAAATACTGTTACATTTGATTCCTTTCTTAATTCTGTTTTTATTTTATTTTTCAAAGTTTTCCACCTGTATAGTATTTTTGCCATTTATTATTATTTTTTTGTTTTGTTTATAACCAATACAGCGATTGTGTGACTACGTGTGTGATCTTCTGCTGGAGGAGTCTAATGTTCAACCTGTTTCTACTCCGGTAACAGTATGTGGGGACATACACGGACAGGTAAAAAGCTAGTGTAACCAAATCCATTTTTTTCCACATTATGTGTAATGTATGATGTTTTTTCTAACATTTCTTCCCCTTCTTTTGTACTAGTTTTATGATCTTTGTGAATTATTTCGAACTGGTGGCCAAGTTCCGGATACGAATTACATATTTATGGTTTGTATTTCTATTTATATGAATGTAACTTCAGATCAGATATTCCCAAAGACATCATGTTCATAATACTCCCCCTATAATTTTAGGGAGACTTTGTTGATCGAGGATATTACAGTTTGGAGACTTTTACCTACCTGTTGGTGCTGAAAGCCAAATGGCCAGACCGCATAACGCTTCTACGTGGAAATCATGAGAGCCGACAGATTACACAGGTTTATGGTTTTTACGGTGAGATGAGAGTCAAAGTCTGTTTTTATACCATTCTAATACACGCTGTATTAGTAATAATAGTTGTTTGAAATGTCTATTTCTGCCACAGATGAGTGCCAGACCAAATATGGAAATGCAAATGCCTGGCGTTATTGCACCAAAGTGTTTGATATGTTAACAGTGGCAGCTGTAAGTATTATATTCATGTAATTTATTTGTTTGTTTTGACTTCTGTTTCATTCGTGCTGGTTGATCATAGCACTGAATTGTAAAAAGATGGAACGTAAACAAATTCTGAATAAAAAGAATTTCCATATTTTATTCAGAATAGAATCTAGATGAAAGTTTGCTTGTAGATGAAATGTTTTGACACAATTCCCGTTTTCACCAGCTGATGGATGAACAGATCTTGTGTGTACACGGAGGCCTTTCTCCTGAAATAAAAACCCTCGATCAAATTCGGACCATTGAGCGGAACCAGGAAATTCCTCACAAAGGAGCCTTTTGTGATCTGGTTTGGTCTGACCCTGAAGACGTCGACACTTGGGCCATCAGTCCTAGAGGAGCAGGATGGCTTTTTGGTGCAAAAGTCACAAATGAGGTAGGTTGTGTCATTTTCTGCAACAGGCAGTGAGTATTATTTGTGGGAAAATTAATGTTAATGTTTAGTAGTGACTGCATCTGTTAGGTAGAGAGGGGACACACTTCCTCCATAACTATTTTCCCCCCATTACTCTTAGATTTAATATTTTCTTTTTGCAATTTTAAAACTCCTTCAGTTTGCCTCAGTGAAAATGTATAATGAGCTTGGTTGCTTCGCATCAGGGTTCACACCCTTAACTTTGTTATACTTAAATTTGTATCATTTCCTGGTTGAACCAAACCATAACTTTTACTGACATAGAATTTGCTCCAAGTACCAGGATTCACAAACTGTCTATCATTATTTTCTCTATTATCGCTTTTATTATTTAGTTATATTTGTTCACTTCAGTATTATTATTATATTTCTTCATTTCTTTGTCACTTACCAAAAACCTGCAGTTCGTCCACATCAACAACCTGAAGCTGATTTGCCGGGCACATCAACTGGTCCACGAGGGCTACAAGTTTATGTTTGACGAGAAACTGGTCACGGTTTGGTCGGCTCCCAACTACTGCTATCGCTGTGGCAACATAGCCTCCATTATGGTCTTCAAAGATGCTAACACAAGAGAGCCAAAGCTCTTTAGAGCAGTGCCTGATTCGGAAAGGGTCATCCCACCTCGAACAACGACACCTTATTTTCTTTAAGATGAGGAAATTCAAAATGGTCAATCGTTTTTTTGTTTTTATTTTGTTATTTAGTGCAAAGACACCAGGAGAGTGGCGACAGCACTTGTGAGTCTGTATGAATTTTGTAGTGTAAAATTAAAGTATTTACAGTGCCAACTATTGTTTATTCCCCCTCTGTACATTTAAAACCATGTATCAGCAGTTTGAATCAGAAGCCCTTCACCTCAACCTGGAAGACTGCGAGAAGCTACACAGTAAACAATATTCAAGTGGCGTTTTGGTAATGGAGTTAAGACATAATTCAGTTGTAATTTCTTCATTTATTTTCAATTGCAGTCCTGCAATTCAACTGCTTGTGCTTTATTTCCCCCCTTTTTCTGATGTAAAATTGTTTCTGATGGCTCAGAAAGTAAAAAAATAATAACACCAATACGTGATATACTGTACATTCACAATCATGGTTGCTTAATATTTTTTTCCTGCTGAAGTGGAGATTTACTCAACTGCCTCAGACTTGTAACTCCTCACAGACATTCAGTTTTCTCTTGGGGCTTAAATCACAAAAATATTTCACTGCTAAGTAAGCTGGAATCTGTGTGCTGAGATCAACTGACTGTTGTTAAAATGTTCATATTTGCAGATCTCTGTTTTAAGTTACAATAAAGATTTACTTGCCGGAACTAATTCTATTTGCTTGTCTTCCTCGAATTAAGTATGAAGACAATTCCTCAGAAAATATTTTAATGTCTCATTTAAGTAAAATCAAACAGGATGCAGCGGGCCACTGAATGAGTGGTTAGCCTGTCAGTCCCACAGTTCTAAGATCAAGGGTCCAATTCCAGGTTCGGATTTCCTGTGTGGAGTTTGCATTTACTCCTCTGGCCTGCGTGGGTTTTTTTGGGGGGTACTCCAGTTTCCTACCACATCCCAAAACATACATGGAGCCCTGGTTGAACACTTTAAATCAACCAATTCAGGGTGTCAAAGTTGGCGTGGGCAGGCTCCAGCACCCCCTTGAGTGTCTGTTATTTTAAGTGTATAATTATGCAATTAAATGGGGATGTAAAAAAATAAAAAGGTGAAAAATGAATGCTACACTTCCCTTTCTCACTGCTAGAGAGCGCAGCATCCTTGTTTGTCATTTCAGCGGCCCACCAATGGACAAAAGGCGCAGGCGTGACGTCATCTGTTGGACGATTACGTGTAGCTCACCAACTACGTTGGTTAGCTTGACAGATGTAGAGAAATAACTATGCGACAATCGCAACGACACTTTTTCTAGAGCGGCCAAGACAAACTCATCTGGTACGACAAAAACATCGGTAGCAAAATTCCGGATTGTTATGGTAAGAGAAAGTCTACACTATTGAGCAAACAAGCTAGCAAATGCTAACCGAACCCGGTGATAATGGTAACTTTCATTGTTATGACAAGATTATGACCGCATTAGTGCCTGATAACCTCCATTTGGTCAATATTTAAACAAAACTTCCTACTTTCATCTACCCACACACATGGCAAATATTCGATTGATAAGATTTTAGACAATAAGCAAATGCTGTCATTTGACATTTCTTATCTTTTTGATTCAAATCTGTGTCACCGTAACATATGCGTGCTTAAACCCAATCAACAAATAAAGCTAAATTAAGCCCTATATATGAATGAAGTCATTCCAAAAACATATGCTTTGAAATAAATTAAAAACTGAGCTATCACGTAAAATCTGATTTATTGACATCAGTCAGGAAGTAGTGGTAGTAATAGTAGTAGTAGTACTAAAGTCGTATTCAATATCAGACGTGGTAAATTGAGAGCAGATTTTCCCCATCTTCTCAGTATGTTACCCTAATTAATAAATATAATATTTTTCATTGCCAGTTGACAACAATGTTGGTGTTTAATTCACTGCCATGGCCATCTTGTCTGTTGACATTGCTGCAGCAAGCCTTTTCTGTAAAATTGTTGTCTCCAACAATTTTGTTCTTGTAGAAGCGTTGTCAGATTTGGTATTTACAATAAACATTTTTTTCTCTCTTCCCCTAGATTCAGCAGAATGGCACCGCTGAGCTGTTCCTCATCTGAGGGAGGCCACAGAAGAAGAGAACACATTTTTATTACGCAATAAAACAATGAATTCTATCCATTTTATGGTGTTCCATACTCACTAAAAGCTTCTGTGAAGGAGTTTGCTGCTCGAACAGACATGTTTGCTAAGCTGAAGAAAAAGATTGCAGAAGAGGCAGCCACGGCCCCACGTAGCGGGGTCCGTTTACCTCGCACCTTCAGCAAAGAATCCATCACGTCAGTGGGGGCAGACTCTGGGGATGACTTTGTGAGTTCTCTTTAAGATTGTATTCTTTCATGGTTTATATTTCCCTGAAACATATCCTTTGAGCCCATGTGTTGTTCCTGGTGTTTTGGGGCTCTTCTATCAAAGAGACTTTTTAGAAATAAAGAACCATCAGAGCATGTAATTCACTATCACTTCTAAGATAATGTTAAAAACAATTTCAAATAGTCACCTGTCAGACAGCTGGTTGGGTGTAACGTTGCTAACCAACCATGATGACTTTAAGGGCTGGACTCCTTGAATCAATGATAACGCTACACCAGGATATCGTGTTACTTGAGTTCTGACATGTTACTTTGAAAGAGTAATTCAGAGAAGAAAAAAAAAGAAATCTTTTTTTATTCGTAACATTCAATGTTTTTCATGTGTTACCTTCTTCAAATGTTTCTTTGTAAGTGTTCTGGGTATATGCTGCCATGTTAATCCTAATAATTCTCCAGAGCTGCTTTTCTTAGAGTTATCATTTTTATTGTTTTTCCCTGCAGTGGAAACCATAGCTCAGCTACACCCACATAAATTATTTAGTTGTCCAAACAGTGATGGCAATTGAGGATGCAACATCTATTGTACTATGCAGCCCTTCATATTCTTTAATATTAAAAGTATACATTGGTTGCAATTTTTGAATATTGTAAAAATGGAACACATGGGCAACGTACACATTTTGAGTTGTTTAAATTCTAGTATTCCCTCTCAAATTCAGGCATCTGATGGAAGCAGCTCCAGGGATGACCTGCCTGCCCAACTGCTCAGGAGGAATTATCAGATCCGCAAACTAGAGGCAAAGCTGTCAGGTGGGGCATTTAGTCTATCTTTGCATGAAAGGGCCGAACTTGAATAATATGTTTAAGCCTTTAAATACAGAATTTCCCAAAATATAATATTACGATGACTGGCCCAGATGTGTGGTGTGTGCATTTCTTCTGGGTTTGCTCTGGTAATTATGCATGTTAGATTAATTTACAATTTTAATTGTCTAAGTGTGAACGTGAGTGTGACTCATTTGTCTTAATGTGCCATGTGGGGGATTTCTCACTCTAAATCAGCTGAGATTGGATTCACACCATTGCAAACCTAATTTTGTGTGAATGAATGTTTTATTTCCATTCATCTTCTGTACTGATTATCTTCACGTGGGTTGTGGGGGTGCTGGAGCCTATCCCAGGTAACAAAGGGCATGAGACGGTGCAAACTGAACTGGTTGCCAGCCATTTAAAGTAGATAGAATCTCTGCCAAAAAAAACTCTTTGCATGTAGTTTATTTTTCTGACCTGCATGATGCCTTGTTTTGTTTCATGGTGGGTGAGGAAAACGCTCTAGTTTATGATGTCAACAGTTAAGACAAGTGGTACTGGTGTATTATTACAAATGTATATGAATGATATAATAACATACTTGTGTTGTTTTCAGAAGCAGTGCCAAAAATAAATTAATTTAAGTCAAAATTTTCATCAATGATTACACCTGATTGTAATTGCATTCTTACATCACAACATTGATTAATAATTGGCTCAATTTTATTATCTTCTTGACTGTCATTTTGCAGTTGGAAACATCTGCAGGTCATATTCAAGATCAAAACCAAGTCCAGTTTGAAATGCGTGCAAGAATGTAATACAGTCAGACAAGACACACAAAAATAAAATGTTGTAATGGTGCTAAACATTAGTGTGGTAGAAGCTCATCTGATTGAAGCATGCTACATGGGTGCTGCAATTTTTATTCCAATAGTATTGCAACATTTCTAGCTTTTTTTCCTCACTGATATCTCATTTCATCACCCTGCATCCCAACATCAATAGACTATGCTGAGCAGCTGCGAGTAATGCAGAAGACCAAGGAGAAGCTTGAAATTGCATTAGAAAACCATCAGGATTGTACGTACCTCTCGTCTTGCTCCGCTCCTACCAGTGAGCTACTTTTCTCTTATCTGTCAATCAACTGAAATAACCAACTCACCACTTCATCCCCTTCCCCTAAAACAGTATATTTACATTGCATGTGTACTTCAGATGCTGTGAAAATTATTTTTGTTAAAGTGAAGAATCGAAATCTGCAGACCTTTTCACATCATAATACTTTTCAAATATGCTTATTGTTTCATTTTTCTTTTGTCTTTTGCTGCTTTCACTTGCTACTTACTTTCAGTCTATACTTTGTGTTTGTGCTTATTTTTAGTCTTGCTTTTTGTTTTTATCTCATCTTTTTTGTCCAGCTTCCATAAAAAAACTTCAAGAGCAGAATGAATTTCAGCAGTCTAACATAGCCAAAATGGAAGAAGGGATGACTCAAGCACTGGATAAAAAGGACCAGGTAAATATTTGTCTGATTCATGCTTACTTATAGTGCGGTTTAAAAAAAATCTTCCTTTTTTGAATATTAATTACTTGCATGTCACAGATCATCAAAGAAATTAATGTCTCACAGAGACATTTAAAAAGCAAACCTATAGTTAGGATCTGCACCCTGAGACCAATAGAACTAGGTCAACAAATTCATACGTCCAACCCCCAAAATTTGAAAAGAAATTATGAAATCAGGCAAATATACTTTTTTCACGTCACTCTTGTTACGTACTTCTTTTGTAGTGATCCGGATGCTTTACTGTTCTCTATTGTTTCCCCATAGGAGTGGATGAAGAGACTGGCTGTTGTGGAGAAAGTAAGCAGTGTGTCTTGTGATTATCGTCAATCTTTATTTGAACTATTTGATTAGTTTAACATTTGGCCACCAAACCATTATTTCCATGGAGAGAAAACTCTATCTGCGTATGCTTGTTTAGGAGAAGGCTGCCTTGTCAGCAAGACTGGACGAAATGATGGAGCAAAGCTTGACATTATTTCAGAAGAGGGATGATGTGGATGAATTTGAAGGCTTCCAGAAGCAGGAACTTGCTAAAGTCAAACACATGGTATGCATTTTTATATGAGTTCTGATAGCAAGGAGGGTTTTGCATTCAAAAGAAAATCCTGTTTGTTGAATTCATATTTATCATTTGAAACTGTCAGGGCACAGTGGCAGTTTTAAGAAATATTACATGAAGTGTCTGCTATGTCTGCCAGTTGCTGAGAAAGGAAGAACAGCTTGGTCGGCTTCAGCTGGACTTCCAGCAGAAAGAGACTGATCTTAATTTATCAAAACAAAGACTTTCTGAAACGCAAGGAACACTTCAAGCATTACAAAAGCAGCACACGGAGAGTTCCAGATCCAACACTGAGCTGGAAATAGAACGGTAAACTGTAGCATTATTATTTTAATCTTCGCTAGCATATTTTTAGTAAAGAATTGAGCAAAGGGACTGTTTATGTAGTTCACGCAGCCAGCTCAATCACCATGTATGTCTGAGTGATTAAATGAAGATGACAGTTTGTTAACAAGACTTCTGTAATATTATATCGTGAATAATAAGTCTTAGAATTAAAAAAAGAAAAGGTATATATTGCAGTTTATTGTTCATCCCTGTCTGATTAAATGTATATATGAATTATGAACATTTTGGAACAAAACTTGATTTGCGCAGAGAGCAACTACTGCTTATCAGAGAAGAGGCAGACAAGAAAATTGGTGACTTGGAGGGACAAAACCAAAAGCTACAAATGGTCATCCAGGAGCTCTCAACAGATCTAAAAAAGGTAGTTTTAAATGTCTGCTACTTTTATGTTTTAGCTTTTTTATTTGTTTGTTTTTCAATGAGAAGCTCACTACAACATGATGTGTATTTCTTGCAGTCGCAGAGTATGGTGTCTTCTTCTGAAAGCCTGTTCCAGGATCTTCAGACTGAACATAATGCCCTAAAGTTGAAACAACAGAAGGTTGAAGAACAAACACATTTGCTTGTCAAACTACATTTCATGTCTGAAAAAATGTATATATATTATTTTACTTTTAATGCAATCGAATCTAATTAAACAGGTTGAATTTCATATTTAACATCTTCTAATATTTTATTTTTAAATGTTTTCTTCAATTTATCAGGCTGCTGTTACAGAAGAGGACAAGGAACGCTTACTGAGGGACCTTCAAACAAACGTGAACTCCCTGGAGAGGCAGTTGCAAGGAAACCTGAGCCAGGACGACCATCTACTTGAGCTTGTCAAGGAGGTACATTTATATAGCCAACTTAATTTACCGCACTGTATTTGTAAGATCTATCCATCTGTCCGAGGAAGTCCGTAGTTTATTTGTGGTTCTGCTTATGCAGAGATCCAGGCTTGAGGAAAGACTGGAAGAGGCAAGAGCAGAACAAATAGAACTACGGACAAACCAGACTGAAACAGTCAGCTCCTTGGAGGCACAGGTACTAATGCGTTCCGTGGCCTACAGTTCCAGGTGGTGTTAACAATTGTATTTTACCAATATTTTGTCGCAAGTATTTTAAATTCAGATTTGAAGCTCCATGGAAAAAAATCATTGATATTAGTTTTCCCTGTCTGCCCTCAGATATCCAAATTGACATCCAGCATTGCAGAGCTGCAGACACTTCTCCGACATAAAGATGAATCTTCAAAGTCCTACCGAGAGAGAACAGATACACAAGTGAGTGAAGATTACCATCTTTATTTATATTGAACTGCTGAATACGTGTTGTAAAATCCATCATCCTCACCTGTTATTGCACTTTGTGTTTCAGATAGCAAGCCTGGAGGAACAAGTCCATAAAAGTTGTGTTCGACTGAAGAATGCAGAGGAGCAGCTTGAAGAGAAAGAACAAGAAATGGAAAAACTGGTAAATTCCCATTCTAAACTATTGAGATCTTATTTTTGTAAATCCATGGAAATAATAATAAATTAACAATAAGGTGTACTCCTATTATAATTTCTAAAATATTAGTGATGCAGACTTTTTAAGCATTCAGGTGGCTAAACCTGTCACATGAAATGGAAACAAACGCTAATATTGAACAGAATGTGAATGGATATTTAAAAGAAATGGACTTGCACAT
Organism: Stigmatopora argus; assembly: GCF_051989625.1. Taxonomy (NCBI): domain Eukaryota; kingdom Metazoa; phylum Chordata; class Actinopteri; order Syngnathiformes; family Syngnathidae; genus Stigmatopora; species Stigmatopora argus. The sequence continues at coordinate 7,200,347 of NC_135391.1, read as the reverse complement.
CCTGGAGGAAAAGTTAAAGATTAGCTATCCTGTCCTCCAATTCCCTATCTTCAATTTACCAGAGCAACTATTTAGCAAGGGATCTTTTTGTTCTTCAGCAAGGAGAGTGGAGTGCAGAGAAGGCTCTTTTGGATCAGCAGTTGTCTTTGTCAATGCAGCAGTCTGTGGAGCAGATAAAAAGACTGGAGGACACTATTACTGCTTTGCACACAGAAAAATGTACAATGCAAAACACAATGGTAGGCTCTTTATATTTCTCACCATCTGCATACTGTATTCATTTTAGGAATAATAATAAATTAAATCTAAGAACAACATTTCTATTGAAAATGATTATATCCCACCCATGAGCAATTTCAGAGTTTGTTTTGTTCATTTGTCACTGTGTGTGTGTGTGTGTGTGTGTGTTGAACATGTCTCACAGTTTGGGGGGATTTTGGTTTGTGAGTAATAATTTTTTGACCAGCCATAATAATGTCACATTGAGGTCAGATGGATTAGATTATAAAACTGGGTTGTTATTGCGTCATCACTCTTAAATGGTGTGTGTGTTGTTGCCAGATGTAAACAGATGTTTTTGGAGCTCTTATCTCTTTAGGGCCATATGGGAAGCATCATGAGCAAGAAGCTAATTATTCTTAATCTTTTTTTTTCAAATCTAGGTTGACTTAGAAAGGCAGAAAGAAGAGGCAAATGCATCACTGAGGCAGCAGATGGAAGAGTTGCAACAATGCAAGGTCAGAGCTGACAATGGTTGGAACACACATTGTTTTGTAGTCATTCTTTTATTTGTAATTAAACATCTGCACGTTTCAGTTGGAATTGGATGGCCAGCAGATAATAAGCACTGAAATTGCCAAAGCTCTAGAAGAAAGTAGAAGGCAGAGAGAGGAACTACAAAAACAGGTCTGTTGGAAAGCACACATTGCAAAGTTTATTCTGCTGATTAAATTGATTAGCCTGTATATTTGTGATATGAAATTAGGAGCATTATTTTACGCTTGTATACAGGTTGAACTATTGACCACAGCACTAGAGAGATCACATCAGGAATTCTCTTCGGTCAGTGAAAAGCTGTTGTCGAGGGAAAAAGACATCCAAAGTCTTCGTGATGGTAAATTCATGCACTTTGAATCCATTAAAGACCATGACATTTAAAATCTATTAACTTTCATTATATTTCTATATCAAGCTAAACCCAACAAACAAAAAAACAACTGGTTCTATGAGGCATTTTGTTGAAAAAGAAATCAATTTTCTGAAAACTTATCACAGAAGTGCAAAGTCGCCAAGCTTCGCTGGTCCAGTTACGTCAAGAATTAGAGCACCTGCGGGTTCAACAGGAGGAGATTGAGCTGGACAAAGACTCCCAGCTAGCTCACTTGAGAGAAGAGCTACTCGACCAGACCCAACAACAAGACACTTGTCAGGCTCGGGTTAGTACCTAGTACTTATTCTTATTAGGTTCATGAAATTTGGTTCATATTTTTGCTCATCTAAAAATTGTCTGAGCACACACGTACATAGCGCTTACTATTCCACTGTCCGTGACCGTGTGTCCATGCTGGTGTGTACCTAGATCTCCTATTTAGAAGTGGAGGTAGAGACCCTGACTGAGCAGCTTCACAGCCCTCCTGTGTGCAAGGAAGACCACAATGGCAGCGTGAATGTGGATGATCTCGATCACATTCAGAAGGTTAACAAAGACCTCGAGCAGCAGCTCAGTGACAAGAACAGGGTGTGTTTTTTTTATTCTTATTGTCTCATATCAACTCTTGCATTTTAAAAGGGAGCACATGCTGGTCTGTATATGTATTCTAAACAATGCATCCCTGCAATTTACTGGAGTTTTTTTCTCATTAAGCTTGTTTACGATCTTTAAAAAACATAAACTGTCACTTTTAAACTGTTAATATTTTTATTGAAACAGGTATGGTGAAAATATGTTAAGTTTGTTTTTGACTTTCAGACTATCAAACAACTGCAGCAACGAATGGCAGAATTAAAAAGGACATTGCAGAAAGAACTGGTATGACAACAAATGTTTTAAACATTTGTACATAGCATCACTTCACTCTTCCCTCTCCCTATAATATATATATATATATATATATATATATATATATATATATATATATATATATATATATATATATATATATATATATATATATATATATATAAAAACATGCCATCTGTTGATATTTTAATATCAGTTTATTCTGACTACCACTTTACAGTTTTCTGTTTCTTTCCTTTATAGAAGTTGAGGCCTGAACCAGAAGAAGAAACGAAGGAAAAGTTAACAGAAGGTTTAGTGGTGAAAGCAGAAACCGTATGTGCAGAACCACCAGCACGAGTGTCTTGTCCAAGCCTTTCCACTACACGCACCAGAGTGACCAACACCTCAAACCTTAATGACACGAGAGAAATCAACTTTGAATACTTGAAACATGTTGTTCTTAAATTCATGTCATCCGGAGACGCTGAGGTAAGTCACAAGTATGTAGCATTCTAAAAAGGTTTTTCAAGACATTAACTGAAATATTGCTTCAGAAATTCTGTTTATTTTTTGTTTTTAGGCATATCAGCTAATACGAGCTGTGTCAGTGTTGCTGGGCTTCACTCGTGAGGAGGAGGACATGCTAAAAGAAACTCTTGAGTATAAAGTCAGTATTATTAAATAAAAAGCTAAATATTGTTGATATTATTAGCAATACTTCCTTTCTCTTTCTTACCTTTCAAAACTGTTTTTCTTTTACTTTTTAAGTCTAGTAAAAATTTTTCATGCTAGATGCAATTTCCTCTGTGTATTCTGGTTCCTTTTATTTAAATCTCACATTTCCATGCATTTTGTGTTCCAGATGTCCTGGTTTGGATCAAAACCTTCTCCAAAGGGAATTATCCGGCCCTCAGTTTCAGGCTCTTCTACCCACCATAGGTGATAGACCACAAGGAAGGGAATGATCAAGAGACAGAAATATGATGCCCAGCCTCATGAGGAAATCACATTTTTGTGTGTGTGTCTCCAAACATTTACTTGGAAGCTCACTCTAAAAATTTAAGCAGCATCCTGCTGATATACTACAATATCTGTGGCTCTTTGGGACAAGGACTGTTGTTTTAATATGTTTTCAGGGGAAGGGCTGCATGGATTTTTTTTGTAATCAATTGTTGATTTTAAAAATGACACTATGGAGTTTAAAGCCAGTGGCATTGTAAAGATACATTTACACTTGAATTTGAGTTGCGAATTTTTTATGCTGCAAAACATGGATTCTGTATTGACTTGCATTAAGAGAAATGCCCATTTTTTCCTCAGATAAAGTTGGCAGCCTCAGTCTCCAGATGAATCTTTTTTAAGATCTTCGCAATAGACGTATTTCTCTCAATTCTCCAACAGGCTATTTTAATTTATTAAATGTAGTTTTGGATGACCAATCCTGAAGCTTTTCCGACAACGTTTGCCCTCGGTGGCTCACGTGATATGAATAAGAGCATACACCCCCATAAAGAAAAGAAAATCATTATTGTCACATTAAAATTATTTTCACCAAACAATGTATTTCAACAAAGGTTTCAATTCCCTGCTTGATTAATTAGTAATTATATACCTCTAGTTACATCTATATGTAATTTGTATTTTTTTCTTCAGTTTGAAATGTATTGTATAAATCTAGCATTACCCAGGACCGTCGACCTGAGCTTTGGCGCTGTTGTTTGTACGATTGAAGGTACAAACATGACGAAGAAGAAATTCACCGGAAGCTGCTTTCCGTGAACACGCGGTACGTCCGGCCTTTCCAACGGGCTCACAGGAGGAAACATGGTGGGTCTTTCTCGGGTCTCGACTAATTTCTATATTTTAGCGATCATCGCAGTTTGACACCATAACAGTCGGTAAATATAAGCGCGTAAGCACTTTGGCTCTCTATTTTGCTTTGCTAGGAGAAGTAAGCAGCACCCGATAGTGCATAACGGAGCAGTTTCAAGTGGCGCTATCACTCACGAGCGTAGCCTAGCTAAATTGCTAGGTGCTAATGTAATGACGACAATGTTAACGTTGACACAATTTTCGTCACGCGATGGACAAACGAAACATGGTCCTCAAGAAGCTGATAAATGTAGTTTGAATACCAAAGAACAAGATCTGTTGCAGAATATGTGCCAATTGTTGACTGAAAAGCAATGAAGGGGGCAAGAATCCGTAGGCTTCAGTTGCCTCGTCCAAAATATTTCTGTAACGTCTACAACTGCACAGCAAAACACTGAGTGCTTCTTAAAGTGTTTTTCCCAACCCTTTTACTTTTCGTATCATGATGTATAGTATTGTATATCAAGGTAGTGGTCTGTATGGGCCTTCAACGATGGTGCAATCATAACCATATTTGATATGCTGTAAATTAATTTCTTCTGCAGGCCAAGATTAAGGCAAGAGATCTTCGGGGTAAAAAGAAGGAGGAGCTGCTCAAGCAGCTTGATGACCTGAAAAATGAGCTGTCACAACTCCGTGTGGCCAAAGTAACTGGGGGAGCTGCGTCTAAGCTGTCCAAGATGTAAGTACTGGATGAAATCATCAGAGATGGTGTGTAATATGCTTTACATTGCTTGCGTAGTTTGAATGGATTTAACTGGCATATTTGATACTTGCCAATACATGAGATGGTTGTGGACGGAATTTTGCCGATGCAAAACTTCGCATTGTTAAAATGAGTTTGCACCACACCTTGTCTTGCAGCCGCGTTGTCCGCAAATCTATCGCCAGAGTTCTGACAGTCATCAACCAGACTCAGAAGGAGAATCTAAGGAAATTCTACAAGGTAAGAGCATTTGCTAACGATGATAGATGTGTAATTTATTTATCAAAATAATGCTTGATTTGTTCGACCCTCACCACATTCATACAACTTCTCAAGACACCTGGGCAAATAAAATGGTCCTATTTAAAGCCTTGCTCTGATTTGAACATTTTATGTTTAACTCCATGTTATTGTAACTTAATTTAGTTGTTAATATTCCGTTCTTAAAATTTTTGGTTTTGCTTATAGGGCAAGAAATACAAGCCCTTGGATCTGAGACCCAAGAAGACCAGAGCTCTGCGTCGCCGCCTCAACAAACATGAAGAGAGTCTGCGCACAAGGAAACAGCAGAGGAAAGATCTCCTTTACTCGATCCGCAAATTTGCTCTCAAAGCGTAGTGTTTTCTATCTCCTCAATAAAACATGTTAAAGATGGACCCCTTGTCATCTGTTTACTGCTAAAATGTGAAAAAGCACTTTCCTACTTTGCTTCCGCTCATTGTTCATTTGCATTGTGAAGTGATAGCCTAAGAGTTAAATAATTTGGCTCAAAAAAGTTATCATTTAAATTAAACAGCTTCCACCTAAACGATTAATAGGTAGATGCTGTTGTGTTGTGAGCAAAATGGAACCGAGGAATGTCTGGAATGAAAGCCACCGTTATTCTAATTGCTTTCCTAGTAACGGCATGCTGTCATCTGCATGTCACTTAAGCAACAAAGTTTATCTTTTCACTGTCCAGCACTGGTGCATATGACCAACATGAACTCTCTGGTTAGTCTGGCTCTCTGTTTTAGCATTTCCACCTCATTTGTGAGGCCTAACCTGGCCCCTTCAACCAAGAATGGCTGCATCCGAGTCAACAACTGCAAATGTATCATGAAGGATGGCACTGGGGTGATAAATCTGCAAGCTATGGGGGACGACGATGGTTTCCTGGGACGGATGAAACCCCTCCATGCAGATGACGGGGCAATCGATGGCGAGTACTTGCTGACATTCAGTCCATGCCAGCCTTTCTCACAACCTGAAGACCTGACAGGGAGTGACTGCACCAATGTTGCTGCATGCCTCATTGTCAGGTATGTCAATACATGACATTTAAGAGAACTTGGTAGAATAACCAATTTTTTTTGAACATTTTACATGAGAGCTATCTGCGATGCCTTCAATGGTTTTCTTTCAGTTCTTTTTAGATTTTTTTTTAGGTCTAAACCTAACTGTGATTGTGCAGTTTAGTTTTTGGACAAGTAATACTTGAGGCACTTGGGAATATTGTATCATTTCATTTTTCCTCAAGGTCTGACCTAAGTGTCCACTAGAGGGCCTATTGTACACATGTTACGCTTGAACTGTAAACCTAGGGTTTGTTTGTAAAAACCATACAGAAATCAAATATATAGCCAATATTGTAACCAATATAAGAGTTATGTAAAAACTGAGTCCAAAATAACATTTTAAATAAAACGATGTTTTCATGTGACTGTAATCATCAGCTTTCTTATTGCGAACCCTGGAATAATTTGTCATTATTTCTTAAATTGTTCAATGGTGTTGTTTTTTATGGACTTATATTTGCAATGCATATCATAAATGAAGCATACCATATAGCATTAAATATGTAACAGTATTTTCCCATTAACAGGTATCAAAGGTTCAACAGATATATTCACCGCTATATCAGCTTTGGTGGACATAATGGTAATGTATTTCATTACAATGACACCCTGAGGACACTTTCTGTTTCCTACTTTGGTGAGTTTTAATTCCCTGCTTCATTTGAATGCCATTCACTTAATTGACACCCTGTTCCAGGGCCCAACGAACTCCCGCGGACAATTGTGCATTATCACTGCAATCCAAATGAGTCTTCATCCTTTATTCGGGACCAGACGTTGAAAGTAGAGGAGCCTCTACAGATCTGGGTGGAGAGCCCATGTGCATGTCCAAATGCCTGCGCTATCGGAGATCTGGGTCTTGGCTCGATCTTCCTTATTTTCCTGTCTGTCAGCGCTGCTGCTTACTTCATACTTGGTAAATCTTTGTTGTTTAACATACAACGCAGTGAAACCTTTTTATTGCACTTATCTCAATGTCTTGTATGTTTGCCAAAATTCAATTGTTTCATATCCTGCAAAAATCTCAATAAAATGTCAGGTTTACTTATGCACTGTATTCTGTGTACAGGCTCATGCGCTCTGAGACCATTTCGGAGCAGCAATGGTGTTCAAATCTCTCCAGAACACAGCGTATGGTGTATGATCTGCTACCTCTTCACTGAGAAAAGGCCAGCGAGAAGACCTTATACGGAGGTGACATGTTCTGAAGCAACGTTGAAAGATTCAATGGTGGCTTAGGTGTAAGTATTTAAGGAGCATACATTATTTGGGGGTATCTTGTGTACACATATTAATTGTGTTTCAACATTTAAAGAGTTCCTCAAAACGTTTAAAAAACAACAACAACAACAACATTGTTCCATTTTCAGCTTTCTTCCTCGCTGTGTGAAAAAGGCAAATAGAGATGGAGCTCTGAATGAAGTTCTGTACTTGCTTGGTGTTGTTTGGGAGCTTCTGAGGTATAAACAGGTGCATCATTTGATCAGTTAAAGCACATTGTTGCAATAGGAAACACAGTATTGCTGGTATGGTTTCAATCCTGATTTTACAACCCAAGTATGTGTAAAAACCAGTTTGAAGTTCTACCATTGACCTTGCTGATTCTTTTACCTGCACTTTTGCTGGTTGATTCATTTCCTACTGTCCTCACGCCATCTACCTTCTCAAACCGTGTCACTGGTTCTTTCCCTCTTTTCAGTGGTCCATTGGCACTGGTTAGCTGTCTCGTTTTTCCATTTCTTGCTCGTCCGGCGTGTGCTGGCAGCCCACCATTGTTATCCCTTTGCTGAAGGGGGCAGCATAACCCCTGAACTAAAACAGGAATAATAAGGAATCTTCTGATCAAATAAAAGAAAGATGGCACTGAGATTAATACAATTTGCACCAGGAAAAAATGTTAAGACAATGTTTGTCTAGGCATGACTGTTTATCTGATCATTTATTTGCAAAAACTGCACCCCACATTTACAGTAGTGTGCCTGGTCCACAAAGTGTAAGTGACCCTACTACAACAATGAATAAAAGGCTTATTATTAGTGTAAGGCCACTCCAGGTGCACATTTCTAAACTTTCACGACTGCAATATAAATGTCAGATTAGCAGATGTTTTTATGTAAGAGCCACTGTTGATTACGGTAGTTTAGAAACAGAGGCGTGCAAGCCAGGGAGTTGCTTAAGGCCCCCACAAATAAAGGGCCCCCAAGGGCTGCTAAAATGTACTTCACAAAAAGTCAAGAATTGGCCATTCGAAATGAGTAGAGAATCTCCCTATTTTGTAAAAAGTGAAACTTAAGTGTGTAATTTTAGCTGTGTAAGGTTATTTTATGTTTTCCTATTAAAATGTGTCTACCAGCTTAATTTTTCTTTTGATGTGTCCTTATAGAGTGTTTGCTTATTTATAGTGCATTTATGACTGCAAAACCAAATATTTTTACAGTGTGCACAATTGGGTGGGGGTCCAGGAATTTATTGCTTGGAGTCTCAAGAGACTCGAGCAATGCAATGCCATGGATCTGTGCTACATCATTCTGTTGCTAATACTATTTTGACCCTCCCGCGTATCTAATCGAGGTTGAACTCGCTCATCTTCCATTTGATGAACATGCTTCTCACATAACAGTGGCAGCTGACAAGACAACTGGCAAAATTCCTCCCAAAATTTTTTGCAGGTCTGATTGTTCTCTGAACGCTCTGAACATGCCGCTAGTTGAATTTTGGACTCAGTCAATTAAACAAATGTAGACAAAAAGAAATTTCTGGACAGGACGCACACCCTAGGGAAAATTTGTCTTCACCTTGCAAGCCCACAAGCTCCACGCATGTGGTGGATAGTCCCATGTTTTTATGATGGGACCCCGGACGGAATGGGGATGATGCGGTCATATGGAATTCCCTGGGCTGACAACTCCCTTTCTGTTTAGCCCAGACATCCATGCGTTCATTGGAACCAAGGGTCCTCCCTTGACCCTTTCTTCAACACGCTCCTAGAAGTTAGGCAGGAAAGAAGTAATGACGCAGGCATGCTGTGTTTAGAACATTGTTTGTGCTGTTTCAATTGCACTTTGGGAAAGTTTATAAACACACATGGTCGTTTCTATTTATGAAACAGTAAATTTGGAAAAATGGAGAAGAGATGTGCGTCTCTTGTTTGTATCTATAAAGTGAAACCAGGATTCAAGATGTTAAGTAATGCAGTATGTCAACCACATGGTCTAATCGGAAGGAAATCTAGTCTTTTTTTTTTTTTTTAATGTATAATCCTTTTTTCATCAAACTTCAAATGCCATTGCACCAAACCCCTTTAAAATACAAAAGGACATTTTTCACAAAGCCATATGCAAGATGTTTCTGTTCAAATCACATTTAATTAAAAAAGAAAAAGTGCCTAAACAATATGAAGAAATAGGGTAAATGGGTTCATATGACTGTGGACTCAGACTGTATCTAAAGAAATTGAGAAACCGATTCATTTTCATGATAATTTTACACTAGAAAGCCACTCTTACCTGCTCCCATTGATGATCAGTGCTCCCAATATACTATAAGTTCAATTCTGCTCATTTATGTGATGTTTTTCCTGGATATAGATCCACCTAAATTGAATTGAACCAGCAGGACTATTAGTGTAGATCCATTTGCCTGTTGCTAAGTGACCAAGAGCTCACGCTTTTGTTTGTGGTTGGTACGACTTTAGTTGGGGGAAGGGTACATGAGTGTGAGTGGCACAATATGATCAGGTTTGATTTTGGTCTCTTGTTAGTGTAAACCAGCTGATCGAGAAAGTAAGCACGGCTCACTTGAACTCTGGTCTTGTTTTCTCATTTCGATCATCTGGTGGAAACATGAGCATATGACAGCTGCAACTTCACTGAAATCGCTACCTCTCAAGAGAGGAACGTTGCTAGTAACGTGTCGGGATGACATGCTGTGAGGTCTATGAGCATGAGAAAAATTCCTGGTACCATTCTAATAAAAATAAAAATAAAGAATAAAAAAAACACACCACACCATTCAATTTTAACACCTAAACTAAAGCCTGCACATACTACAGTACCTATTAGTCGCTTAATTACCTGTATCAACCCATCAAAGTCACTATGTACTAGTATTTAGTTTACTACCTCTTTATTGAAAGTTCCCTTTGAGTCCCCAAACTATGGTAACTGCAGTATCATGACAATACTATCCATAAAAAAAGTTCACTGATACCAAAGTGGCCGTGGATGTATGAGGAAAGTGTTACAGTTTGTACAGCTTCATGTCCATGTGTTCTACATTGCACTGAGGACGGGAGATAGCTGGGTCATGAAGCCACATTTCATCTGTTCTGTGTTATAGTTCACAAGATGAAAAATTGCAGCGATAAGATTAGATCAATTTGGAATAATCCTAAATGGATTTACTGTACCTCTGTACCTACTCGGTGATGTCACTCCATAGTAACATTTAAACCTAAAAGGAAGACAGGTGCACAGAGGTATCAATTTTACACAATATTTTTCCATATCTTAATCTGACCATAGCTGAATTTCTGTGAAGCACTTTAATGTCAGCCAACCACTCTTAAAGCATTCCATTTATCCCTCCTACCATTTTGGGGCGACCGGTTAGGGAAATTCAGTGTGATTGGCGCTTTAATGCAATCTAAGGAGAACCTAAAACTTGTCTTTGCACAGAATTTCTTTTCAATCATCAGCATCTCCCTCATACACCCATAGTTCATAACTGGGTGGCTGATCAGTTTGAGTGTGCAAGAAAAACAAGCATTTGCAGCTGCATGGTTGGTAAGAAAAAGGGAAACATCTGTCCAACTTTGTGTCATGAATCGGAATTAATTTCACACGCCTTGTTTCTTGGGCACGCATGTTTAAAACGGGCTGCAAGGCAATGTTTTGATACAGTACTTTAGCAAATCATAGCCTCATCCACATGCTTGTAATGGGAAGCATGTGTGTGTGTTTTTGTCTAAAGCCAATGGAGACAATGTTTCACATGACCTTTAGTTGCTGCTGTCAAAATCCGACGTCTCTGCGATGTTTCTTACCTGCTAGCGAGCAGTTAAGACGTTTGCTGAAGAAAATGGTTAAAGAAAAGACAGCAACATAAATATAGAGTCAAGGGCTGGGATCAGATCTTTTTCAAGAATACATTTTGGAAGAATGACCCTTCATAGTCCCTGTGGGGGCATTACTTCAACAATAAACAATCAGAATTAGTCACTGCAACCATTTTCCCATTCCCTCAATATTCCAGAACCACCCACCCTTATTATAGTTCCAGTTTTTCTTGTCAGCTACATGCTTTGCACTCAAAATACAAAACTGACAAAAACAATAGACAAAGCCAAACATGTTGAACAGCTTCCAGCTGGAGACGTTTAGATCGGCATTGCTTTTAATCGCAATAAAAGTACAGTGATATACAGTAATACAGTAATTGTGACCAACTGAGCAATCTTAGATGAGACTGGCTATTTGCAAGTATATTTAATGAGGAAATACATATATAGTCGACTCTTTTTACATTTAAATTATGGACCTGATTGAGTTAGAGATACAAGATACAATGCATAGAGAAGGGAACTTCTCCATAATTGGAAACATTATAATTATAATTATTATTGTGTCACTCATTATATGCAGTCAAGAGGGTCTGCCGGCCCTGACCACAAACCCTTGGCCTTTTGTTTGGGATAAAAGTCCCGGGTAGAAATTCCCACATTTTACATTGAACATTCCCATGACTTCACTCATCATAAAATGAGCTGCTTGTGGTCACACTGTATCCGTAATAATCCTGCTTTTGCACCATAATGCCAGCACATTATGGGCTGTGGGTAAAATCATGTATTAAATCTGTTTAAATATTTGCTTGAGTGATCGATGTTGCTCATAAGCATTTATTTAATTTCTTTTTGTAGTTGTTAAACGCTCAACTGTATTTGTTTTAGTGTGACTAACTGTTGAGCCTTTTATCCAGAAAATGACTCTCTTAGGTAATGCCCCCCCCTCCCCCTCCTATCACAGCCAAAAAATCCAAGTGAGCACTGACATGTGTGAAAGTTGAACTATAACACCATGCTGCTGCTCTTATTGAAAGGATCTTTATGTCATTGTGGTTTTGGGGGTTTTCCTGGTTATACGTATGACATCATGATGGTTCTCTCAGTCTCAGCTGTGGGTGTTCAAATTGCTCTTTGTGGGTGGGAGGCATTGAAACACCTGCCCTTTTTCTCTTGCGTCTTGAGAGCATTGTTTAAGCGTTTACATTACACCTCAGGCAAGCCTTTGTGACTTCAAAATAGAGGGATGTCACTATATGAACTGTCGCACTTGAAGCTGTTATGTGTATAGCTCCTAGTATAAAGAAGCAGAATACAACATAAGGGATTTTCATTTTCTTTTCAGGAGTAGATGTACCAAACAGTGAAACAAACATGAAATGTGGCCTCTAATTGTAAGAAGAAAAATAACTATCAAAAATATTGTTTAAAGCACCAAACACATCGTTACCCATGTTTTTATCCAAAACAGTAAAAAAAAAAATACTTTCACATTCCTAAAATATAAAACCTGTAATTATCCCAAATAAAGAAACCAGTTGAGTGTTGCTTGTAACTCCTGGTAAACATATGAGCATGGCTCCTCCTCATTCACTATGGTAACAAAAACCATAGGGATTGGCTCAATAGTTGATGTGGAAGAGGCTCATTTTAATGACAGGCAGACTTTTTTAAAAATTCGTTTTCCCTACCGCTTATCCTCACAAGGATCACGGGAAGCAGACTTTTGAGGGTCATAAATATAAGAAGATCGCAGGAGTAAACAATTTGTAACAATTACAATTTGTAATTGTCCGCATTTTAAAGAAAGCATTGAGCAGACATGTTGTACGACATCTCAAGAGTGCTTTAAATTGTGAGTGAAAAAAAGCAAAAGTTGTTTGTGATTGGAGAAATGAACATAGCTCAAACTTATATTGGAATAGAAAGCCGATGGATAGCACGCTAGCAGACTGCAAAAAAAAAGAATCTCATGTGGTACTTGGAGAGCAGAATACATCTATTGAATGCTGTGGGAACTTTTTTTTCTATACACTCCAGAGTTCACATTCCAAATCCAGTTTCATTGGCTCGATTTATTTCTCAGCCTGAGGTCAGTTCTGCAGGGAGCGCTGGGGTCATTTCTGCTGAGAGATGGTGATTGGGACAGAATGTTTATGTTTGGTTTTGGAATAAAAAACAGTCTTCTTAAATTCAGGTGACAATAACTACACAGTCCCTGTTTCAAATAGCCAAGAAATGGAGTTATCTCTTGAATGCTAGTAAATGGAAAAAACTATATTTTCCCAACGGCAACATCTCTCCATTTATTTCAATCGGGTCACACATGAGTTCAATTTGACTTGGAAGGAGGCGTGGCACACCCTTGAGAGGGTCTAAGAAGCTCAGAACACCTCGACTTAGCACTCAATACTCAAAATATGATTCAAGTAAAAACATTACCTCAATCTTATCTTTTAATTTGATTCAACATAATTTGCCATGATGAATGACAGGCTTAGAGTGCGCTTGAGTGACAGGTAAATTTATCACAACTTTAGATATCTGACCAGATCAATCTTACAATATAGATGACTTGGAAATCCTTTGTGAAGACCATTACCATGCAACAAAGTATTCAGGATTTGGCTCAGTAATCCTCATCAGCAATTTTTGTTTGACATTTTCTATTATCAAGCCCTCCATAATGTTTCCCTGCTGGCTCAGTCTAACCTAACTTGCAGCAAAACACCCCACTTGTGGTCCGACATTCTGTAATGAAGGTGTAATGAAGTTTACAGCAGCACTTTCACGGTTTTGAATGAACCGCACTGTATCAATTATGAAGGCACCCGTTCAGACTACATACATCTGATACACATAGAAAAGAAATGAATACAATATATAGTATACTATGGGAGGCATCGGGATTAAAGACTAGAGGTTCAATTTATCGTTTCATAAACCAACGTATTTGATCGTGGGATGTCAGTTCAAATACCATACGAATCTGATTAACTACATCTTGAGACCAGACTGCACTCAACATAAGCAGTATTTATTTTCAAACATGAAGCATGAAACATGCTTATGTGATAAATCCACCCGCCTATATCATATATTGAGCAAACATTAGTCACAGCAACTTTATAACTTACAGAACCTCCTTTTTCATTACAGCATCAGTTTCATGAAAGATTTTATTTGGGTTACGCTTAGTTAGCCTTTGTGTGAGAGAGAATTGGGTGTTGAATATTCAGACATATTGAGGCATTACTGTTCAGAACGCATGCCAACACATGAAGAAGTGAAAATGAGCCGTTGATGTTCGTGTGAACTGTAGGAGTATTTTATATAAAGGAAGTATATAGCAATAGCTGAAGGCCGGTCAAATTGGCAATCATGTTATTGTTAGTGCCGTTTACATAATATTATTCATATATTTTCTGCATTATAAATGGATGGACCAAAATGAATGCTGGTAGGTATTTTCACAGGATATATATGCGTCCTTCTAGTCCATTTTTTTTTGTGTCAGAGATGATTAATTAACTGGGGACTTATTGTCTGTCTGTTAGGAATTAGCCAGTAGGGGGCATGTAAAGTATTAAGGGCACATTCTTCACCCTGCAGCACAATAGTGCTTGTTTACCTATAAATCTTGAGTTTAAATTGAATTACTCACTTTTGTGAATGCTGAGAAATGACTTTTGACCTTAAATACAAATTATAAATATAAGTGCTCAAGTCTATCTCATATCGCAGTCATAAATTTGTGCTGACATAAAATGTGTCAAATGTACGAATACAATTCTGACAGTTTATAATAGGAAAGAAAAGCCATTATAACATGGACGATGCCGAAACAATGTAACTAATGCATCTTCACCTTTAAAAAGCCACGAGGGGATTGTAATCTTAAAAGCATGAATAATACTAGACAGATTATATGTTGCAAGCTGCAGTTGAGTTGTCTTTCTTGTGTGTTTATTGTATACAGACAGTACACTTTATGAAGAAGGTATACAATTTAAAGCTTGATGCATGTGGAACACATGCGATGATATGCTGTGATATACGATAGTGTTACGATCACCAATGAATTTTACTACTCAAGCGTTTGAATTTAGCGACAGCCCCTCAAAAGAAAAAAAAAAATCAAAGTACACTATGCATATGGAACGAAAAAGATATTGGTGATGGGAGCAACGCTTTGATTGAACCTTTTAAGTTTCCTTTGCTTTTGGCTCTTGAGCAAAAGACACATGACTCCCATCACAGTTGAGATAATAGCTAAGCTGCTCTAAAGCTGCTCTAAAATACACATGCGGACTTGGCTCACTTTATTGTGTCGTTAGAACAAAGCGAGGTCAAAAGATACAGTGATGGACCACCAGGCGGTTGCCATGTGCAAACCCAAGTGTTCATGTTGATTCTTGTGTGCTGCTGTTGCAGCCACAAGTGGAGTGGAAACACATAGCTGACCTTTTAGAAATGTTCATCATTTAGATGCAGTTCAGACCATTGACAGATTTTTGCGTTAGTGCACTTGGATAATTAAAGTCTGTGCAATTATAGATGACTACAGAAGAAATTTGTGGCATCCTTTAGCCTCCAGACAACAGCTGTCTGTGGTACAAGGAGTGTTGGCATTTGAATGAAAGAGAAGATTTAACCCTCACCACAATGGTTTCATTCTTATGTGCTGAGATTCAGGCTCACTGTCACTGAGCCAGCATTCCCCACAGCTTTGCGAGAAACCAGTTTTGTGTTGAATGTCAAGAACTGCACGCCTATGCTATCTTGGAAATACTAAAAAGACTTCTCAAGTTAAGACAGTACAATTTTGTCAACATGTAGATCACAATATTTCTTCACTTTACATTGTTGGACAAATGGCTACATTTTATCCAAACCTACCATGGCAGAAAACCTTTGGACTACGATTCTCACGTGGCTAAATGGCTATATAGGCTGACTGTATTTTAAATGATATGACACCCCCGTTTCTAGAATTTCAACAGCTGTAATGAGGTGTTGCAATTCACCCTCCTTAGAATTGCTTTCTGGCATGAGCAGAGGGGCTGTGATGGACGGCAGACTCTGGTGAGGTGTCGTAGTAAGTGCCCCCCACTGCAGCTGTTCCAGCTGAGTTTCTTTGTCAACTACTCTTAGCCAATGGGTGGGTGGTGTCTCTCAGGAGCATCTCGTATATTGTTGTTGTTCCAAAACCCAAATCCAAGACACCTCCAACCATTAGAACAACAATTAATATCAGGATTCCTGGGCAACATGAGACTATCACACTCACTTAACTTGGGATTTTTTTGTTTCTCTTAGGTAAAATCCATGTTGGAGGCCTCTGCTGCTCTATGGCCAGAAAAAATATCGTTTGTTGTCATGGAACGTGGTTTTTCTCTTGTATCTTGTGTCATTTCTTTCACTGCAACATTTTCAAGTTGGTAGCTATAGCGGTGGGCTTTGCATTCTTGATGAGGGCGACCAAAACCTTCAACATTACACCTGAAATACTGGACTTCAAGGGCCAACAAAATGTACTTAAATTAGGCCCTCACTCAAATTATGTTGGATGTATTTATCACTGCTCAGGGCAAAATATTGATGTGAGGTGACAGGACCGCTTCTTCATTGTTATGTGTAAAGGCCTCCACTTTAGTATACAAAGATGTTCTTTTCTATGCTCTTTGCTCAATGGCCTTAACCACAGGAAGGCTTTTTTTCCCCTAAAAAAAAGACATCATTTTTGAACGTGAGCCAACTCTCTTTGACAAAGAGAGGTAAGGATATCAGACTAGAGTAAAACGGATAGTCTCTGTTTGTATTTTGCATGGAACTGCTTTTGGATAAAGAGATTAACGGAAGGTTAACCAACTGCAACATCCTTTTTAGCTTTCCAACAGTTTTGAACAGAATGGCTCTACAGAAAGGTTGTCCTTGTCTCCTCTGACTACCTCTTCTTGAAAGAATCTGTTTGAGGAAGTGGCCTGCTGTGTTTTTATTCATGTGCCTTTTCTATGTCATATGTTGTGTCCGCCACACTGCTGGGAACTAGCTGTTTACATGCGAAGAATGGCTTTAGTTCTTGTCGCTCTGAGGTTGTGATGGGTCATGTTGATGACCAAGAGGCCATGCTAAATGTGAGCAAGATCAAGTGGAGTCCTGTTAAGCAACAGTGGACCTTTTGTTTTTACATGAGTCGCTTAGGCTGAGGTAGCAGGGGGTCACGTGACTTGTCAGTGTTCATCAACACGGCCAGTTTGGACTTCATTGTTCCATGACAGGGCGGCCCGGCCCAGTGGTTAGCGCGTCGCCCGCACAGTTCTGGGGTCTTGGACTCGATCCCAGGTCGGTCGTCAGTGTGTGGCACTCTGATTTCCTCCCACATCCCAAAAACATGCAGGGTAGGCTGGTTGAACACTCAAAATTGCCCGTAGGTATGAAGGTGAATGGTCCTCCGTGTCCTTGTGCCCAGCGATTGGCTAGCCACCGACTCAGGGTGTCCCCCGCCCAGTGCTCGTAGTTGGCTGGGATGAGCTCCAGCACCCCCGCAACCCTGGGCGGTTCAGAAAATGAATGAATGTTCCACGACAAGTCAACATTCCGTGACAGAGTTCTAAAGGGACATCCCCATCGTGTCTCATCCCAACTTTGAATTAGTTCCTTAGCAATGAATGGATGATTTAATCCATTGTATCATGTTATCTATAAATAGAAAATAAAATTGGGAGCACATGCCTCCCCACCCCTGTTTTTCAGATCTTTATTTATTCCAATGGCTCCCTTGTGAGTTGCATGAAATGGATTTGGGGATTTTCAACTCTTCTGCCAAGAAATCCCGCAGCCGTGCTCTTTGGATTTAAGCTCAAGCGACGGCATCACATAGCAGCTCATATGCACTCAGTTATTTGGAAATCAGGAGATTTGAGTCAGAGTTCATTATCTCCTCAACAGGAGGTGCACAAGGTGGTCTGGTTGTCACTCAGCATTTATTGGTTCATTCTAGATTCATGTGTCAGATTACAGCAGACTCTTTTTTTTTTCCCCAGATATTTTTATTCTGAGAACACGTTTATGGATTTACTAATAAAGACATCACCTTGCAAAATGTGTCAAAATTCTGAAATCTTACTAAAATATAATGCAATACTCTTAAAAGGGACCGGATGGCCTTAAAAGTCAATTTTTTATGATTCAGAATGTTTCCTAGTGGAATATATATATATATATTTTTTTACACAACCCATCAACCGTTCTATAGCTATTCATACTTCATTAAAAAGTCATTTAATTTTGAAGAAGCAATAGTTGAAGTTAAATTGAAGTATAATTAATACATCTTTACAGCAGATAAAGACAAAAAAAGGACAGTGAAAAAACTCAGTAAGCTAATTTTTCCCCCTGATCCTGCAGGTTATGGTACACTTTGTAAAGGGTATTACATGGAGAAAAAAAACAAGTACTGCATGCTGTTAGTATATATAATTAATGTCCACCTTGCACATTGGTCACTTCAAGCTTGTTGATGCTTTACAATGTCAACAAATAAAGAAATTTAATTATTTGCCCATACAGTCAAATTGTCTGTTTAATACAACAATATATTGTAATAAAAAAAGCTGAAACCTCTACAGCCAACTACACTTTCTGACACAAAAATAAGGGAAACAAGCTCAAAGTAACAATCATATGAATTCCGGCATTAGAAAGAAAAAAAGAAAAAAAACTTTCCTTGAAAATGTTTAGTTAATATAACACATGCACCATAGCACAGGAGAAGAAGAAAGAAACATTGTGGGGAATAAAATAAAAGGAGCAGAATTAGGAACAAAGTGCTTTGTGATCGGATGGACTTAAAGATAAAAGTCAATTGTTATGTTTGTCTCTCGGCTGGAGAAGCAATCTGAAAGCAGAAATAATCTTATTGGTTGAGTTAAACAGCATGGGTAGTAAGAAGAAGCTTTCACTGAGGTTGTCCATTAAAAGACGCTTACAACAGCTTCAATTTCAAAGCATTGCTACGAGAGTGTAGCTGTTGTAATTGGCCATACCAACAGCAGTCTCAAATTGAATTCCTCAAAATAGAAAATGACCCAAATGGACTGTAGAGTATTGGACTGACCCAGCTTTTTCAATGAGCTGCTATGCATATTCTGTACACGGGGTTCAGCGTTTTTTTTATTCATTTATAAACAATATTTTGCTGTCTTTTGGTATTGGAAATTATTTAATGAAAAATTCTTGCAACCTAATTGCATGTACTTGCTTTGTAACTGGCCATATTTTGGTTGCTTTTTAATGCCCGCGTAAAAACGTTTTACTTTATCCCTTTAGCTGTGGTTAGTCTTTACCTCAAGGCTTCTCAACTCTCCAGTCTCATCTTAAAAATCTCTGACGCAGTTGAAACTATGAAAATGCATGCCTTGAATTCCCTTTATGTGGTTCATGTCAGAAATCCATTAAATACATTGGAAAAACCTTTGGTTAACAACTAATATAGGATGAAAAACCCACAGTTGTGACTCAATTCATACGAAACTGACAAGAATTTTCTTCCTAAAGGTGAAACAAAACTGTATGTTTTTGACAAATCATGGCATCTGGTATTTCATGCACTGAACATCAAACCAAATGTGAAGGGTTAAATGACAGGTTTTCTTTCTTTCAGGGTTAAAAATGGTATTTGTTTTTCCTCTACCTGTATAAAACAACTCAAATAGTTAGCCAGCCTGCTGACATTTCTTGGATGAACAAAATACGTGTATTGTATCTACGTACATAAACTCTGCCTACTGACCTTCAACTCAACCTGTAAGATTATGTCCATAGTCTCTGTCCAGTCCATAGTGAGGTCAGCTGTTTATTAGCATGCATTGTTACTGGGAGTGGTCTTCTTGGGACAAAGAAGCTATCATATTCTGAGCACTTCTGGTCCATAACAGCAGGTATATGCTGTTGACTTACTGTATACTGTTCTTATCGCTGCTCTCACTGGTCGACAAAGTGGAGTCGATATGTGAGCTGATGGCCATTGTCCCAGGCATACAAAACCTTCTCCTTGGGGTTATAATCAATTTGCGTTGTGAATGAGTACTCATTGGTAAAGACCAAACGTGGGGTGGCTTCTGTGTTGGTATGGGTGTCATAAGCATAACGGACTTCTCCTTCCTTCTGGTTGTACACATTGACAGCATACAAGACACCGCAGATGATGAAACAATTTCCATAAGAGTTCCTCTTGAGACTTGTCCTCCAGGTTGTCTCCTTTTTCAAGGACAGGTCTCCCGGATCAAGTTTACTAAGGACGATGACTTCCTGTTGGTTGTAGTCGTAGTCCATGGCGGGATAGATCACCCACAGTCCACTTTCATCCACCGCAAAGTCAATATCAGAGTGACCTCTCCATTTCCATGGAGTGGTGTCCTCATAAACCACGTCATGCAAGAGTGTCCAGGCAGCCACGTATCGCATCTTCAGGTCATACTTGATAATGTTCTTTGTGAAGGCTCTATTGTAGTAGAAGGCTCCATTGTAGACCACGTGACCTGTGCCGATCCAATTGTAAGGTAGTTTGAAAAGATTGCTCCATCGACCTATGGCAGGAAAATTGCACATTAGTTTCATATCCACTATTTGTCATGAAAACAAGACAAATAGGAAGAACAACTCTTGGATTCAAAGTCATAATGCATCAGACAAACTGGATCCAGGATGTTTTTGCAGGTATCCTTGGTAGTTTTCTGTTTTAGTGAGTTGCTTTTCACCGAATAACAAACTGGTTTTTATTATAACAAAACACGTGAGATTCCTCAATACAGCATTGTTATCCACTATTAACCTACTAAAAGAAGATGTAATATTTTTATGTTTGAGTTGAATTTGCCATATTTAATGGGAAACCACCTGTGGGAATTGCTACACTTGATCTAATCTTTTGAACAGGGCTGTGATCCAAATTATGTGGCTTAATAAAACTTGGGAATTCAAAAGTCAAAATGCCCATGTGAAATCTAATTGGATACATTCATGGCATGCACAAAAATGGACACATTTGTGGGAACTTCACTTTGTGTGTCCTTTGTTCGCACTGTATATATAGTGCAGCATTTTGAGAGCACAATGTAAAGTCAACTGATTCAGGAAGTGTAGGAAGTGTATGATCCTCCTATGTGTTGTGGTAATTAATATGTTTCGCTGTTGTGTGTATGATGATGTTATCTCTCCGGTGCTAATGACAATGTTTGTACAATACCAGACTGTTTACAGACACTGTGTCATGTGACACTGCCAACGTTTGTTTAGTAATTCACTTCTGAACCAACATATGGTCTACATCTGGTGTCATTTTGAAATCACCTCTTACAAGTCCTTCTAACCTCTCAACCTCTAGAAGATTGATATAAATTTGATCATCTAAAAAGCTCAAGGACAAAAACAGTGCCATTGAACACCCCAACCACCCACATCACTAGAGCCAACCCACACCGCTAATCCCTTCCTACTGGGCCTCGCTCAAAGCGAAGGCCAGAGCACATGTCAGAGAGCAGCAGGCATCAGCGCCACTCACCAAGCTAGCTAGTCATCCGCACACAGCTGTGAGCTCACCTCACTGCAGGATGCTCTGAATGGAAGTGAATTTAGAAAGCCCATTGTCCAAACACATCTACATCAACAAGCCAAATCCTATGAAGGCGGATCATCTTAACTTTTTTAAAGAGTGTAATCCAATTCCTCGGTTGATGTGCATGGAGACGGAGTTGATTTTCCCACCCTCTGGAGCAATGAAACAACCAAGACATGAATTCCTCAGATCTAAGCAGTTTCACAGAGAGCTTGCACAGAACGGGCTTAATTCCATTAACCTTACATCCAATCAAGCTCCTATTGTTATGGTTTTAATGGGCAGCCAATGTTCCTATTATACTACTTCAAAACAAGCACAGTCTTGTTAGAGAATAGCAATTACTGCAGTAATTACGATCCATTATTTTTGCAGTCTTGATCATTTACATGAATATATGTATATTTTTTAATACTTGACAAAAGAAAGGATACATTAAAACAAACAAGTTTTGTTTGCATTAGGCAAGTAAACTTACAGTGGTTGTCTAGAACCAATTATGACCCACAACTACTGAATGTATAAAGTACACAGATTTATACAGATATTACTTTGTGAACATATCAAAATGCAAAGGTTTAGTTTACCTTTTTGATAATTGAGTAATTTTCTTGCATTGTACCACCAGCTTTCTACACTGGGTGGCAAGGTAAGAGAAGATTTGAAGATAATTCTTATCGCTTCTTTTGCTTGTTTTTCACTCGATCACACATCACTTGTTAAGTCATAACAATAAGGTCAGTGTTTTATAGATAGTGCTTGTTTTGGTTCACAGTGTTTTGGTGTTATTGAGGGTTTGTCTCCTACATGGCTGCCAGTCATCCTAAAATCGTTGGTCGCCACATCTTTGCTTTTTGTTTACAAATTATTTACCCCCCAAAATACCACACTATAACTGATTTTTACACAGTAGCTGACTTTAACTACACTCAATTCGTTTTAGCATTAAAAAAATGAAAGCTGTCTTCTGCTTCAAATATTATTCTTTTCAGTCATCACACCATCATTCATGCTAAGAAGTTATGAGAAAATTGCCAGGCAGTCACACCTTGCTTGAAGTTCTCAAGATTGCGAAACTCCACCAGATTGTTGCCGTAGTAATAGTTTGTGACGTAAATCTTCGAATCTTTGGCCAGTGGGTCCTTCATCCAGGCTCCTTCATTGCGGCCATAACTGTGTTGCTTTTCTGGCTGTTCGATTGACGCTAGAGTGCCTTCACAGTGAAGGATTTTCCCTGTAAAAATATATTGGGGAAAAATGGTTTTTGCTTGGTTCCAACCAACAAATCTACCTGTGCAATTTGTTTTCGTACCTGCTCTGTGGAGAGTGGGTCGACTGTTGTTGTTGCTGTTGTCCAGCAGCAGAACAATAGTAGGAGCAGGCCTCTCTATCGCTGCTGTACCTTGGCCGGCGGGGATTGTAGGGGTTGGTGCAATGGTAGTGGTTGGATTGATGGCAGCTGTTTTAGTGGTGGGAGGAGTTATGTTGCCAGGAAATGGATTGGCAGCAGTAGCCTGTGGAAGTGACATGTCCATGGTTTCGAGAACCATTTCAGCTCCGCCATCCTCAGATTGGGTTTCGGTGACATGATGACGTGGGTATGTTTTGGCTAGGTTGTCTGAGAAGAAGCAGAGACATTGGTTGGTCAGATTTTGGGGCCCTGACAACATGTGAACAAGTAGTAATTACAGATTACGGTCCTGCTGCAGATATCTGTCTTGGTAATGTTTTGGGTTGCTGTACTGTAGACTACTTTACTTTGATGTTGGCAAGTTATGGTGATGTCTTTAAATATCTGTCTGTTATTATTATTGATGAGTTGTTTTTGTGCTTTTTGTCTGTCTCAATTTTGAATGAAAAAGTAGTTGAAGTCCTTATTCTTCAGGCCTGTCATAACATTTGTCATAATTAACTTGAAATTGTTGCTGTTTTGCACTTGACTAATTCCATTTAAACGAGTCATGTATTTGTCCTCACTACACAATCAACAAATTGACAAGAGTTCTATAATGATGATAGGGAAATGCAATGGAAATTAGAAAACTGTGTAGTATAATATGAACATTTTCTCCGCCCCCCTCTCTTTTTTAGAGATGGTGCGAGCGATTGGGAGCAGAGGTCCTGGAATAACTATCCCCAGCTGGATTTTGACCGATGTTGATCCCATTCGTGGGCAGTTATAATTTGTAGTGCTGATATATATATAGCACCACAAATTACAGCCTCCATTGCCACTAAAATAAATAAACACCTCTTTCCAACCTATTCAACACAAAGTGAACATTACGATCCACATGAAGGGCTTACTTATTGCTGTAAGGTTGTATAAATATATACTTACATAATACTGACTTAATCCACATCTTACTTGCACAAATGTTTGGTCAATCATTTTCCAAATAATATGAAGTATAATTTATGTGTTAAACATTTCATTCACAGTTTTTTTTCAGACTTTCCATTCTCTTTTAATGGTTATGATACTTTTACATCGCTCTTGAATAACTGTCCATTGAATCAATCGATCGATTCCATGAACTGAGAGAGAAAATTCCGAATGAATGTATGAGAATTTTTTAGGTATAATTTATACAGGATTTAAAACCTTGCTCCAACAACGCCCCAGAACAAATGTTGAAGCCCAGCTGTTGTGGTAGCACTGTGGTCATCAACAGACAACTTTGGAAACACTTGGCAGCTTTCATCGAAAATGGGAGTAAGTGTTTGAAATATCCTCTGCGACATTTAACGCTCTTTAACCTCCCGAGGATAAATAAAGGTATTCTTTTCAAGAGGGGTCCAGCTCTTTGTTAGCCACCACAAATATGGAGCCAACGTTTTCAATGATTTGAAAGGGATGACTGAGCACTTTGAGGCTCACATTGATGGCAGAACACCCGCTCTGACAGCATTATGTGCGTGTGCCCTGTGCAAACGCAGCATACCTATTCACTCAACTAGACTTAAAGAGGATTGGAAGGAGTCAGGAAATGTTTTCTCAGTGTTGGTGAGGGTCCCCGGGCATTGTTGTGAAGAGCGGAGCCGAGGCATGTCATGGCCATGGCAGCGCTCCATTGACACGGCATTCCATTTGCGCCATGTATTTTGTCAATAAAAGATTTGGATTTCCTGCTCCCTGAACGCACAGCGGCATTCTAACCCGCGGTCTCCACCGGTTAGTTAAAAAGGAAAAAAAATCTTGGATCTTGTGTTGTAGTTAAGTTTTGAATCGTCAGAACATGCTCAGAAAATGTTTAAGCTGCTACTCTGAGTGACTGTCAAATAATGCTTAATTGCACTGCTGCTGGCTGATTCAACAAAGCGTCAAGTGGGGTCACATTAAATTGCTGGAAAAACTCATTTGGATCATTTCCAACGCTCACGGTGAATCACGCACAGATGATTGCACAAGGGGAGGAGGAAAAAGTAAACATAAACTCCACGATCAATGTTTGCTTTAGCTCTGGGAGGTTTGCTTTCAATGAAGTGCGTGACGTTGGCCGCAAGTACGTGCAAGATGAAACTTTCAAGATGAAAAGTCTCACCTCCTCTGACTTCGTCCTCATCAGACTTGGCAGCCTTGTAATAAGTAATGCCTCGGATCACACCTGGCTGGTGGCCAACCACCTTGCTTTTGGCCGTAGGATCAGGCTTCAGTGCTTTCACGGGTTTGGTGACCTCCTTCTTGGGCTTTATGACTTTTTCTTTGGGTTTGGGAGGTGGTTTGGATGCCGGGGGCTTTTTGTTAGGCGGCTTCACGGCCATCTTGGATTTTTCATCATGATTATGCTGGAAAAAGGAAAATTCAGGTCACGTCAATACCATATACAATCAACTTAACATTGGAAACGATGGCGAAACGAGACTTCACAGAGTTTTTCTCACCTGTGCTTTGGTGTCAGAAGAGTCTTTCTGAAGCAGCTGTAGACTGAGACCGGAGATTTCTTTCTTGATGCTCATCATGATGTTGGAGTAATTCTCATATCTTTTAAACTGGTTGGTGAGGCTCGTCATGCTGTCACGGACAAAATCATTCTCTCGCGTTAGGTTTGTCTTGATTGTCTGCAAAATGTAACATCCAAGTTACTCGAGTGTTCACAGTGTTTGCTTATTTGGAATACTTTAGCCATAAAAGCTGTCACAGTGATATATATATATAGTGGGACGAAGGGGTATTGTCTACCTCTTCCAGGGTGTTCATCTGCGACACCACCTTGTTAATATATGAATGGACTTTCATTAGATCCATGCTGTAAAGTGTTCCCTCCAGGAGGTCCACCATAGATTGGAGCTGGTGGTTGAGCCCATGAAAGCATAACAACTGTTAATCATTTTGCCTTGACAATTTAATGTAATCTGCACATCTGAGTCTGACACATATATCAACTTAAGTGCACTGAAATACATTACTATGAGTAAATATGCTGTAATGACCATCTACCGACATAGATATCTTAAACTCTGCTTTATTTAATCATTTTCAGTGTTGGGGGGGCATAACTTCATCAACTGACCTTTAATAACTCAGGGGCCTGTTTCTTTAGCTTCTCCATCTTCCACTCATTCTCGCAAGGGTTGAGGGAGGACGGTGGGGCAGTGCAGGAACACTTACAGTCGGATCCCGAGCTGACTGTTTCCACTGTATAAAAATCCTCCACGCGTACACTGCCGCTGCGTAGTCGCATGCAGGCATCCCGGCTCAAAGGTCGCATGATGCATTTACAGCGACAGTCGGAGCCCTCGGACACCATGCGGACAGGCTCCGTCTCTCCAAATATCTGAAAGCATGAATAAACCATTTTTTTTTTTGTAAAGTGAAACTACTTAAATTCAGCATCATGGAATGCAACACAAGTACCAAAGTATACACACAATACTGTAATCCTCCACAGCAGTGCATTACTAGTTCAATAATAAGCTCTTATGTATAGTACACTGTCCAAATACATCAAAATTAATTATGGTGATTGCCATTTCCGAGTATTAAGCCACTAACCTCTCTAGTCCGTGCCAATAGGAAAAACACCAAAACAAAACAAAAACAAAAACAAAAGATTATACTTGGATAACTTTACTATATCAGTATGTTATTCCTTCACCTATTGGTGAGTTTTACCACCCTTCAACTCTATTGTATTGGTGCTGTATTATAATGAATAACTATCATTTTTTTAAACAGAACAAAAAAAGGCAAGGGGAGGAAAATTATCCAAAGAAGGCCAGAATGATAGCTTGCTTAAAACAAAAAACTAAAAAAACAAGCCATGAAAGTTTGCCCAAAGAGAACACACCCAATCAAATGAAAGAACAGATTCCTTGATTCATCTTGAACAGTGACAACTGTGTCAAAATTTTAAATAGCTTAGCAGCACAAGAACAACAATTTAAGTTAATAGATCATTTAATGGATGATGTTGTCATAAACAGGCAGGCAGACCACACAGCTAAGGAAATATTAGGATTTGATTTGCAGTCATGATGACAAGCACGAATAATAACACAGCGGAACAAAATTTTTGTTGTCTTTGGTCTGAAAGCTGTTATGAACTAATTATTGGGTGCCCATTTTTCAGTTATTTCCGTTTTTCTCTGTCATGTCAAGTTTTGGACCCTGGTTTTCTTAAAAAAACAAAGAAAATACTTCCATTGACAGATGTGCTTGTTTTATCTAAACCTTTAAATCATGACATACAATTCAATATAAAAGAAACAGCCAAGACAGCAATGTTTATTTAACAATTTAATTTTCTTACAAAGCATACAAGCTGTAGCGAGAGAAAAAAAGAATACGTACATGTAAAAAAAAGAAGACTTGTTTATAGCAGAAATAGCAGTATTTGCATTTTTCATGGTCATTTCTTATTCTTTATTTTGTAATATTTTATTTTTGGTTTGTAAGAAAGAGAACTAAAGTATTGATTAAAAAAAAGCAACAAAATATGTAAAGAAATGTAGCAAAATTGTTGGACGCTTCGTCTTTGCACTTGCTATTTGGCAGCAAACTTTGCGGAGAAAGTAGTGGAGGGGGCTGATGATTGGTGGTGTTGGGGGCTCATTAGTGAAGGAATGCAGGGTGAGTGATGGGGGAAGGTGTTTAGCGGGGGTGACTTGCCTTCCATCCATTACTGTACGGATAGCGAGGAGGAGGGGTATGTCTGAAGCAGAGCAGGACTCCTGTGTGCAAAACCAGACCTAACCTGACCCATGTCAAGTGAAAACACAGCAGGTTGACAAATGCTACAACCACATGAAAACAAGAGTGGATTAGCAGTTTAAACTTCTTTGTTTCATGCAGACCTCTTTTGCCTTTGTCACCCTGTTGGCCAGACGACTCACCCTTTAAATGGAAACATTATCAACCTCCTTCCTCAGCAGGTGGTTCAAATAGGTATTATTGTCCATTAAATGTAAAAAGCTTAGAATATACCCCCCTTAATCCCCTACCAGCCAGACTTATAACGAGAAAAGACCAAGACTCTCGCGAGTCGAGACCACATTTGGAGGGTCTTGGTCTCGACCTAGACTCCTAAAGGTCTGCTTGCTTGTAGGTTCTCAAGGTTTTTCGTCAACAACAGCACTTTAACTTCATTAATGCCCTTTTAAAAATAAAATAAAAAAACACCATGAAAAAACTACCATGTTACATTTATGTTTGACTAACCTGCAGTAAAGTTGCAATATAATTAAGTGCTGCAATATCACCGTATTATTTTTTGGATATTATGTTCCATTATGCAACTTGTTTTGAAAAATACCATTTTACATTTTTTTAAACTTCCTGTGGCTTCCATATCTTTAAACTCTGCTTACGAGTGAGCGCTTAGGAGACAGTTTCTGGTGTGAAGATGGAGTTAGCAGCACCGATTATGAGATTAAAATTGAAACACTACAAATGAAAGTTCATCTTTTGCTTCTTTAGTCTTTTGCATAAACCTCTCATGCCATCAAGTATTAGGTCAAAAGAACAGGACATAATGCGTGGAAAGAAAAAAAAAAGCATGCGAGCCACGGCAAGTTCTATCAGAACACTTTCTGGCAATGATGAAGTCAGCCTCCAATTGCACCCATGGTTAAAAAAAACATAAGATGCGCTATACAATAGATGCTGCATTTAAAAGCTTTTGCTGGCTTTAGTGCTTCAGTTGTGTGGCCCTTTTGTATGCATAACTGTGCTCATATAAACAAGCATGTCCAGCCTTTAGTGCTTTGCCAGCAAGTAATTAGCTGCACAATGGTACGTTAAAGGCGAGCAGGCTGCGGCGTTGTCCTGTGTCAAACCTCAAATGCTCCCCTGCATGGTGCAGCTTTGTTTAAAGTGTTTTCTTAGCACCACTTTACCCACAAAACTCGCCATGAAATAACATTTAACTAAGTTACTAGTACAGCAGTTCAACTTAAAAGAACATAAATTTAAAGTGCCACTTCCTAGACATTAAACACTTCAATTCCATGCCAAATTTTCTTTCTGACATTTTTTTTTCAAGCAGATCCTCAAGAAGAATAGCCAAGACAAAGCTATAACTCAAGTCATCGGCACTTGGATGCTAATTGGCGAAACACAAAGTATATCAAGCCCTTACTGCATTTGGGAGTACATATCTACATTCCTGCTGCTCTTTGAATGTCCAGATACTCTGAAGTCTTTACTCATCACAGTACATTGTTATGTCAAACAATACAGACACAAATAACTACGTAATAAAGCACTGAACTGGTAATCTCAGTTAAAAATTGAATTACAAATAGGTATTTCTCCCTAAATAACCCAATATGGCAGGTAATTCAAAATAAATGAAACACATTTTGCCTAAAGTGACCAAGTAGTTCAAGGACGTGTTGCACAATTGCTAACTTCAAATTACAGTCTATATACAGTGCTGGATATGGTTTACATTGTACATGTTTATAGATCATTTGGATTTGTCCACTGTCTCTCCTAAAATGTAGCATGTCTTTATATGTATTGATTTAATTGGTGTGGTTGATTTGCAAGATAAAAATGACAAAAAAAGGTCAAAATGATTGGTCTAATCATGCATGTATAATTTAAGCACTTGCAGATTATATCTAGAATCTATTCTAGATGGTCTAATGATGACCCAATATTTCTCATTCACATACTCACTCCCATTTGCATTGTGCAAACTGAGCCGAGTGGCTCAGTTCCAAGATCCACAAAGATGTCAAAAGGAGATGCCATGGGATTTTTCATGTGGGATAGAAGAACCAACTATGTGTTTTTCTTGCTCCTATAGGCATTTTTCTTATTACCTCCACAAAGACAAGACTGTAACTCAATATAATCTAACAGCGAATAGGGTTTGTTAATTTGTTTATCTTCTACAATCTCTGTGGCAAAACTATTTTGCCTGTTTTGCACAGGCCATCTGCCATTTGCACAGATTTTCCTTGGTTCACTGACTGACTAATAACCTGAGGTGGGATATAGTCCTTGAAGTCAGCCTGGGAATTTGCAAGCATTGAGACGGTATTACAAGCAGAACCCCCAGCCTCATTTGGCATATCAGGATTAACACCAAGACTCACTGCTAACCCCCCTTTTGATAAATCTAAAGTCCCAATTACTGTATCTTTAAGAGGGCAAACTGCAATTGTTGTGTGAACTCACAATGAGTGTATCTATACGAGGGCAAATTGCAATTGTGTGGCTGTGTATTTTTAACACTGAGCATACAGATGCACTAATTACTGCGGATGTAGTGCGAAAAAAGCCATTGTCTTCTGGTGAAAGATAAATTACGCTTTGTTGGTCCTCTTTTCAACAATACTTCAGAATGCTTACTCTAAATCAACAGTGTTTCAATCCCTTAGTGAAATGGTGGAATGCCCAAACAGCCATTCATGCAAATTTTGGCAGTGATCTGAAAAACAAGAGACTTGTAAAATTCATTTAGTGATGCCAAGTATTTGCCACTGTGCCAAGCACTGGACATAGTACACTGAGCAACTGCTCCTTTTTGTTGCCACTCACCCCTGACCTCGCACGGATTGTCTTTTGGTTTGTTTATGACCAAAACACGAAGCAGGTGCCCGTTGTGTTTCCCACGCCATTTGGTTGGTGCCCTCAAT
Source organism: Stigmatopora argus (assembly GCF_051989625.1). Classification (NCBI taxonomy): domain Eukaryota; kingdom Metazoa; phylum Chordata; class Actinopteri; order Syngnathiformes; family Syngnathidae; genus Stigmatopora; species Stigmatopora argus. Next base: position 7,169,660 of record NC_135391.1, on the reverse strand, counting down.
TTCCCCCAGCCTCTTCTGAAAGGGCTTTGTTTTTGGTTTTTGTCTGTGGTACCAATTTGGCTTTAGAGGATGACTCTTCAAAAATACAGACATTGGAGGAAATGTAGAATATGACATCTTATATAAAAGGATAGCATACAAATACTTCCATCAATCCTTTTTTCCCTATTCTTTTGCAGCTTTCTTAATGCCAGGTGTCAATATTCTGCTTCTTACGTATGGCTCGAGGTACGACATCCACCTGTTCGTAGTTGGTTACATTTGAGAAGCCATCAGGTTGTAGTTTAAAGCAGAAGATTCCTCAGCAAGTTCAGTATTTTTACTTTATAGCTCCCAAACAGACAGCAAATATGTTCAGAATTTGATTTTTTATAGTGACTTGATGTGGAGTGTGGTAGAAAACTTGGTGTTGTTTATTTTTTGTCCTCCAGCTGTTCCCCTGTTTCCTCTAATCTCATTCAAGGCAACACAGCCAAAACACATAATGCATCATTTTCATGCCCTCTTAAGAGCCTTGATAAATTTTGAATTGTCTTATATTTCCCAAAGTTATTGAATTGTGGTTATACTGTAAAAGAAGCAATTATTTTTTTCATGAAACTTCTTATTTTTAAGAGTCTTCCTTCTACACCATGTTGCTAAAGTACAGTACACCAAATGGATGCTGATGGCTGAAGCTCTGGATACAGCTTCTTTTCAAATTGAATTATCCCTCTAATTAGGACTGATCCATCAACAACAACCCCTTACTTACTTTCTGTAAGGCAGATTTACCCTGCAACAATCTCCCTACCCCCTTTTTGATTGTATTCTGAGCTGACAGTCATGCACCATACTTGGGCATAGATGGGTGATTTTGTGATGTTGTACCTCGTGTTTGGTAAACACTCCTCCCTCATGGTATGAGCCTGCACATGACCATCGTTACAAGTAATTTTGTTTCAATAAACTACTTCGTAGTGGCAAACAAACAGTAGTATGCTTAAAATCTATACAAAAAGCATGCCCTTTGGAATCTGTTTTTATAGAGATTTGCATTTGAGTTTTCAATTAGAAATAACCCCTTAAATTATATATTGGAAATATGGATACAACTTGACAGTTATAAAATAGGATACAATTGTTGATTAGTCTTTTTCTCTTGTCCTAGGTTGTCAAGGTTGGCTAGATATTACTGTTTTACAAACAAGGGTCATTCAATCAAGTGGTATAGTGACTGCAGACTTCTTGTTAGATGTGCCCATTTTAGAGGAATTCCTCAAAATGAAAAACTATTCCAATCTAATTTGATGCATGTTTAAAAAGAAAACAAATAACATGACTCATGGAACAACAACAACAATATGAGAGGAATAGCATATTGCTTGGAAGTATTATTTGTCATTTGTTTCATTCCATCTTCTCTTACCTTGCTCTGTGAGGTCACATCCTTACACAGGACCAGTAGACATACCAGCAAATTCGTGGATCTCCACATCATCTCTCCAGTGAGTCCAGCCGTGAACCTTGAGACGCAATACAAACCACCGGTCAGTGCATTCAGCCTTTAAGTGCCCGTAAAGTGAAGGGCCCCTAATTCAGCTCCATTTCACGCAGGAGGATCATACAGTGAATGACCGGGTGGATGGAGTAGAGGTTGTCTGTCCTCCTATTGGGAGGGGCTAGTTTGCCTGCAACTTGGGTCTACAGAAAAGTTTCAACAAAGAGACATGTGCTGTCTCATTAATAAAAGCACACATAGTATTTATACTATAATTTATATTTCTGGCAAATATTGAATATTGTATTGTAGTTAATGCAAGTAATAGTAAGAAAATCCAAGTCATGATCATCATCATATTTGTCATCATGACCATTATTATTGTCATTTGCACTCAAAATTAATGAAGGTATGCGAGAAAAATTGAGTGTGAATTCCTAATACCAAATACTAGAGGTAAAGCTCTGATTTGAAATGACGTTGCAGTCTAAATGTCATTTGCGCCATCATGCGGAAAATAATTGATTTGCTTCTTTTGGCTCTTTCGAACAAAACACTCAATTTCAATTCAATTTGCATTTTGCAGGTGGTTTGTTACTTGCACGAAATTTCAAATGCATGCAAGGGAAATATGTTAGTGGGGAAGAGTGGTACTGAGTCATTAATTTTTAATGCCTTGCTCACTGGCACAAACTATTTTCAGCAGTCAGACTACTTTCTTTCCAAAAAACATCATCTACATTTTTTTGCTGTATAACTCGCTGGCTGTAAATCCAACAATAGACAAATGAGTTAAAATATTGATCTTGTATAAACAAAGAACACAATTTGGATGAGTAATGGCAAGTTGGAAGTAACATGGGAATGTTGACATCTGCTGGACAGTTCTAGGAGAAACACCAGACACAATTTTGGGACTGTGATTTTATGTGTATACATTGTATACTATACAATATATATACCTCATAAGTGGAGAGTGTTCACATTGGTTCTGATCTGTCCACATCCCAGTTGTCAATAAACACTTCAGTTCTTTACTATCAAATACCTGCTTTTAGTCAAATATATATATTGTGTAAAATTACAGTATAATCGGTTACATCCAGGTATGATCTGTCCCAGCTATAACAAAAACGTTATGAATGGGACTAGGTATCATCCCTGGCCTTTTCCAGACTGAATTTATTTTAAGTGTGAAATATGTTTTCACTACATATGAGTGTATTATAAGTTTAATATTTATGGCAACCTAATGTGATGCATAATTAATATTATTTTGTTTAGAAAATAGAAGCAACCTTGAGTACATTAGTTTTCCAATGAGTAACTATATGATTTAAGTGTTTTTTTTCTCCCTGAAACACTACACATATGTAATCCTTTTACATTTGCATATGAACACTGTCAGTCATGTTATTTAATCATTGTATAGGTATATGTTTTTTTGTATAGTGAGGAATGGGTTTAAGGAAAATAATCTTAATCTTAGTCAGAATTGTATGTAGATGGGTATGCACATTTAGATAACTCAGCGGTGGTAATTGTCATAAAAGTCAGTCGGTGAGGCTAAAGTTCCCACGGGCAGCAAACGCACCACACCAGGGGGGTTGTGATTGTGTGTTTGGACTTCCCAGACTGGCTGGCACTGGCAGCAGTAAAGCATGGGACGCAGCATCGAGCGGTGAGGCGACCAGGCTGAGGACAGCTGGCCCTTAACCTGTACGTGTGCACCCACCCCGTCGACCCTTCGCGTTTTGGCTCCACCTCGTCATCACCCGTTGACATTTATTCGGGTGTGGCGATCAAAGAAAGAAAAAAGATCGACGTGGGACTGATTCGGTATCAGTCCCCCGAGGATGGAGATAGAGCCGAGGACGAATGGGTTCGACTACCCGGAGAGAAGCAACCCCAAGCCGGTGAACGGTAGGCTAAAATCACTTTATTCGCTACTACCTGTCACTTAACTCGTATATTGTAACTTGTGATCGACTTGATGGGCCAATCACATCACCTACCCACACCTGTAACACAGACCTGTGTCCACTAATGATAATGAAATAATATTTTTTTTTCACCCCCAGATGTTTTCGTTGTTGTTTTTTATTTATACGTGTGCATGCTTGTATACTTTGATTAATTTTATATATATGATTTTTTTTAATTGATTGATAGTGAAGTGAAGGTGTTTTTTCCGCGACTTGGCTTTCCTGCTTCTTGTTCGTGTGCGCGTGCGCGTGCGCGTTTTAGGAACAGAGGTCGGAATGTTTTTATTTGGTGGTGGTCAGTCAGGCGCGGTTTGATCGTAAAAGGTGAACTTTTGAACTTGGGGGGGAAAAAAACACTGACGCCATTAGTCCCCAAATCCGGTGTTGCACGCGCCCCACTTAAATGGAAAATGACTTCAATGAAGCTGCTGAGAAGTAGAAGATGACAAATGTATATTAGCATCCCTTTTGATGTCCCTCGTACCCTCTGCTGTGTCCTTCTGGCGAGGAGATGGGCCCCGGGCCCACATTAATAGGCCTACTAACTAAATCACTCACTCATGAACTAACTAACTGTGCCTTACAGCAATGTCTGCCAGGCGCCAGTCGCATATTGTACCCGCACGGGGGTGATTGAAGATTTATTGACATTTGCCAGATTAAAATTCCTACAACCCACATGATGTGCACGCTAATTGTGAGGTTTCTTTGATGTTGTGCCTTTCATTCAATTGAAACAGATGACAAATGAATTATACAATACCTCCAATAAATATGATCAAAGGGTTTAAATTGTGTATTGGAACATTGAAAACGAAATGATTTGAATTATTTATGTCGTATACTCTTTAGATGAGGCAAAGTATTGTTTTTATAATAAGGGTGATGAGAAAAATGTGTTTTTTGCAAAAAGAAAGCTGTCATGTGTTTAATTGTCAATTACTGTATGAAATTGGTTTACAATTGTTGATGATTTGATAATACACTTTTCAACTAAAGTGGTTTTGTTTTAATTTTTTTTACACTTGTCACTTAACCAAGATCATTTTTTTAAAATTAACTTTGATTTAAAAAATATGTTTCTCTCAGATGGAGAACACTTGATCAATTTCTAAATTGGTGTCTTAATAATAATTTTTCCTTAACTGCTTCATAGGGTAAAGTCCAGCTGGTTAACCCGTCACTCAGTAGATGGAGAAGTGCACAAGTGTTGACTGTTTAAGCCTTTCTATTACCTCACATTGTATTTTGAACAAAGCAGCTTAACCCCCCCTCATGCACCTTCTGTTGCAGCTTGTCCACAAAACCACATTTGAAGAACAAATTTCATTTTCATTGATGTTTGAACTGAGAAGAAATTACACTCCACCGGTCCTGCTCAATCAAGTGTTCCGGTTATAATGTCATTAAACTCACTATAAGTAGAGGACAAAGCGAAAAGACAGGTTGCTTTGGAGGCTTGCATATGTTTGGCCCTGGGGGGCCCACAGGACGGCATGCTTTTGCAGATAGGTTGAAAGAAAGTGCTTTGTCAGCTCTTGCTTTGGCTGGGGTGGAAAGAAGTTGGCTGCGGGATCTGTCCTGTCCCTTGGGGCATGGTGAAGGGGACGGCTGGCAATGGGTGGGGCGGTGACAGGATGCAACCCCCCTTCTCCTGCCGCCAAGATGCTTGAATGATGAGTTGGGAGGAGTACAGTAGGGTAGGGGTTCACGTTGGAGCTCGGTGTCGGTAAAAAGCCCAGGCATGCAAAAATGATTAATTATTGAGAGGTTTCCCTAGTTTTTTTAAATAGCCTTCCCTTTTAATCAGTCTTTTTTTATTTGATTCTACCGCAATTAAAGAAAAAATCCTCGGCTTTGAATGGAGTCGGCATGATTAGAGAACGACAGATATTTTACGCGGTTTTATTGTGGGGCTTTGCTCACATGGGTAGCTAAACTTGGAGGAAGCTGTCAGCGGCACAAAGAGAATCTAAAGTCATTTGAGACCATTGATGAGCCAAATTAAAATATTGGAGAAGTAGAACATCATTGGTGTGCCATCCGAGGGGAAAAGTGACTTCCGTAGTGACCTTTACAGGGCTTTGAGAATCAATGCTTCTGAATTGGGGTCCTCAAGGCCGGATAACTAATAACTTTTCTAATATTTAGTCATAAATAATGCATCAGATTAATCAGATCAATAGTTGAGAAATGGTTGCAATTAATCCCATTGGTCTGAAATTAACTACATAAATCATATTGATGAGTTGATTTAAGATTGCTTGATCACGTTACAATTTATACTAGTGTGAAATGTAAATAACAAATATCACTGCAAATCGAAAAACCAAGTTGATTGAGTCTCATCTCATTACGTAACACTATATTCGTTGTCTCATTTTTTTGTTTGTTTGTGCAAATGCAATATCGTCTGGGCATCAGATAAAACCCAAGAGGAAGAGTTCTTGAATTCCGTACTTTTAGGATCATTTTTTGACCAGGTTATTTAGCATTTCAAACAGCGCCAAGTGATTCATCTCACAGCACACTCCGTAACAGATGGTTACACCTATTTGAATACTCAGGTTTCATTAATTTGGTTAATAGCTGTCAAATAGAAATTGTAAAGTAAATGTTTATGATTGAGTTGAATGTCAGTGATAAATGTGATTACACTTAAAGTAAAGTTCTTATTTTTCATTTTTTGGTAGGAAAGTAAATATACAAGTTTGCTTCCAAAAAAGGAAACTTAATGCATACAAAACAAAATAATATGTAAAGATATGAAAAATAGTTAGTTGACTATTCTCCAAATTAACAGGTTAAATAAGAAAGAGGCCACTAAAGAAAAATATACTTTAAAAAAAGTCTTTGTTGTGTTTATATACTTGTATATCAGGTTATATTCATTTATTTTTAAGCTGATTTATTTATTATATCCCTCACTTGGAATAAAATTTAATACAGCATGTTAAAACGGAATCTGCTTGTTTTAACATTGGGTGCTCATGAACAATGTTTAATTGTTCAGATGTAGTGTCATGTGCTCATCAAAAGTAATGGATTGTGGTATTGATAATGCTGATTTAAATCCATAATTAGTGCAGGGGACACTAAATGATGATGAAGGTCCCTCTGTCCAAGAGGTGTTAAGGTGGAACATCCTTCATGCGGCTGTTTCCAGGCAACACAATTGTATAGTTGCCATAGAAGTGTCCCATCAACACGGAACTACACAATTCATTCAGCTTTCCACTTTTCCGTACGAAGAAAAAAATAATATTTGATGAAAATAAATTAAAACGGCCAGGTCAAAGTCAATTGAAAATGATCTCTTAAATTTTATTGATTGCCAATTATTTGCGGAGACACACTCAGAGTGCTGGAAATGGCTTAGATTATATTATACATAGGCTATATCACGTGTGTATTGCGGTCGGTCATCCACAGCCATCTTGCTTCATGTTTGTGTGGTTTGTTATTGTGTGAGCGGTGATGGTCACGCGGGGGAGGTGGCAGCGAGCACTATGGGAACGGTGACCAGGGTCAGTGGGATGTTGCTCTTGAAGCATTAATGGCCTGCTCTGCTGACCTCCGAGTAACCCAGGAAAGTATTTACAGCCTCCACTTGATCCATGAGCTACAAGCTGCGTGGCAGTGAAGCTGCTTGCAGAGCTCTCCAATGGCTGCGTCCTGGCACGACCCAAAAGCTGCCGGGGAATTGCCACGATGCGCATCGATCATATTTTGATGCATAGATAAGGTTGTTGAGGGAAATTGGCATAGTCATGCTAGTGAGGTGACAGCTATGCTTTTATCAAGTTTGTGTGATATTCAACACACCATAAAGATCTACAATTTCAGTTTGAATTTAGGAGGAAGGCGAATTCACAGGCAGCTGCAAAAGACTGAACTTGGTGTGCCGAGTAGAAATGGCTTCCTTCTGAAATTTCTGGAGTTGCCACTTGGTTGTAAAGAATAGCTGAAAAGGTTCCTTCAGTAAACTGGATTTGTTGCGCTCTGATGTTGCATCAACATGCCGGAGATAAGAAGGGTATCTGTAGTGAATATTCTGTACTGGGCTAACTTTTTCTCGTGATGAAGATGCATCACGACCCCTCTGTGGCAACTCATTCACAGACACAGTCGAGGCTCCTCAATCATTTCACAGTCAACAGAAAAGATACACAGAACAGCATACAGTGATTCTTTGCAGGAATCTGCTAAAACCTTTTAGTTCAAATTACTAACTCACACAAACACACAATTAGGGAGCTAAATGGGGAGTACTTTTGGTTTTGAAAAGACTCCAAGGTATTTGTCTATTTGTTGTGGCGTGCATGTTGCAGGACTTAATGGCAGTAAAATTACTTTGCAAAAACAACAATGTTCGATCCGAAATGTCTGTTAGCTATTGACAACCCAAAGGTGTTTCAACAATAGATTTAATATAAAAAGTATGTGTGGTTTTTAACCTTTTATTACCCTCCACCGCACATGCATAGCACCCCCTGCAAAACACACATACAATGGTCAAAGAGGTAAGAGGTCAAGAATTGGTGCTCGTCGTGACAGGAAATCCTATTTTACTACAGTTGCATGAAAGAAAGTATTTGCATATATTGTACTGATATTGATCGACTTTTTCCCAAATTTAATAGATATGTCCCCTCGTGTTTATAAGGCGACGATGATTATCAGATGGCTGCCCGTGGCTTGAGTTTGCACAGTGCAGTATGCTGGCTGACTCTGTGAGGTAGTAAAACTCTGACCCCTGGCATGATGAAAGGGAAGTTGCTCCTTTGAGCGTGTCAAGCCACGGTGAAGAAGCCCCCACCCCGATGACCACAACGTGACCCTCGGTCGGGACGCCCGCCGGGATTAGCGCAGATAAAGACATACATTCATTAGCTTAACATAACATACGCCGATGACTGCAGAATGCTCAAGTCTGAGGGGCTATAAAACTGGCCTTCATCCTATTGTTTGATCTTGAAGAATTGTATTTGCTCTGTGGCCATCATTGAATAAAGCGACCCTAAACTGTAACCCAGGTGGGGGCCAACCCTGTCACAAATTCCTCATCGATGATTTACACAATTGCAATTTGCACCGCAAATCGTGCCACAAAGTACTTGATATCAAGCCCATGAATACTAAATGTTTCCCAAATTTGAATTCATATTTTATGTGAGGTATATATTTACTCATCTCGAAGAAAAAAGGATTACTATTAGTTTTTAATAATGGCTTAGTTGGTAATGCTTTATTCTTTTCATCTTTTTTTCAGCATTATTCTCTTGTTATTCGTTCCATATACTTGTTTGCTTTCTTTCATAGAGAAGTTTGGTTGGCTAGATTACACCACACACGTTAATTACAGATGTGCAGTCAATGATGGTTTGTTTAGAATCAGAACCAAATGCTCACCTGGTTGTGATATATTGTACAATTAACATGTGTACTTGCACAACTTAAAATGTATTTTTTACGTGGCAATGGCACTTTTGCTTAATTCTTTAGCACAGCATGTCTCAAACCGGCATGAAATGAATTATATTTTGTATTGGGAGATGTATGGACAAAATTGAAACAAAGTAAATCCATCACTTTCAGGTGTTTTTAGCGACAGAGATGCTGTGAACTTGAGTGGTGCTGGGATGCAACACCACAGGCTCTGTGCGCTTTGTCAGCCAGAAGCAGCGGGGAGGACAGCGTAGACATTGTGCTGAATTGTGTTACACACTTAGGTCAAGGGTCAGGTGTAGAGGTCAAAAGGATCACCACCGAGCAGGCTGTGAAACCAACCCTCAAGTTCCTTCACAATCTGTCATATGAAATTCATTGAGCATTTTTGCATGCCCCCTTGCTCATTTTAAATGAAACAATATTGTCTTTGAATTGAAGCCACACCCACGCATAGTCAATAGTTGATAGCGTAAATCAGTACACCCTTAGGTTCATTTATTCATATTGCCTCTGAACTGGTTTACTCACGAGGGTCGCGGGGGTACCGGAGCCTAAATCCCAGCTAACAATGGGCAGGGTACAGCCTAAACTGATTGCCAGCCAATCGTAGGATAAGATGTACTTGTTATGCTATGTTTATATTTATGTATGGCTTGATGGTGAGGTGGTGGCTGGTTGAGTTTTGTTTGATTAAGTTCAGATCCAGCTGTTTTTAAGGGGTTTATTTTTCAAAGGCTATCGAAATAATTTGATTAACTGCAGATATGTCAAACCTCAACTAGGTCACAGGCTAATTGTGGTGTAGGTTTTGCTTCTAACGGTAGAAAAATACTGGATTCTGATCAGATTGGACAACTAATGTGCAACAATTTTCTTAACACTATCATGTCATCAACATAATTATCATCAAAACATACATGGGGAATCTGCTAACGTGTTCCTCAGGTCTAATGATGTTGCGAATATTGTGTAAAAAAGGTTGATAATGTTAATTTCTACTGACAGAAGAGTGTGATGATGATGCAACCTGGGGGAACATAATTTTATTTGATTGCACTAAAATGAAGTTTAATTGCAACTCGGCTGGAGTAGATTGTAATGGCGCCCTCAATTTCAGAATGTGCCCCGTGAATATTAGCTTTCTGTGTAGGTTTTTTATGCATTGATCATGTAATCATTCACATGGATGAAAGGAAAGCTGAAGAGAGACTGATACAATGAGACAAAGGAAAGTCTCCCAGCCAGAAAATAAGACAAGGCGAACAAAGCAATTGGCTTCACTGTTACTATGGTGTGAAACGATGAAAGATTAGGGCATTACCTCTCAAATTTTCTCTGGAGATGCCATGAAAATCAATTAGTCCATGTGTCACTTACTTGACCTTCATTAGACCAGTTTAGGTAGTTTTTTTTAAATGAAAACTGCACTGAATATTGCCAAAAACATGATAATACGTATAAAAAATTCACTGATACATTCATGAAACATAATCTTAATACTGATTTTGACTAGTGCTTTTACACCTACAATGTGTTACCTTGATCTAGAGAGGCACTACGGCGGCAGGCAGGTGGCAGTAAAAGAGTATAGACACATCTCACTTGGTTATGACCCCATCTGCTCGTTCAAAGCTTTTTGTTGCAAACTGAAACTCTTTAATGCCATGCTTCGGTGTCTTCGCTGCGGCGTGGTGAAGTGATGCCTCAGGGTTGAAAAGCTCATCTAAGCTTTGACCTCGCATAAGGATCAGGACCCATTCTGCCACAGTGCAGTGTTAAAACAATGGTCTATTTGTGTTTACTAGTTTCCTCCCATTCATCTTACAGTCAGGAGGTTAGATTGATGGATTGATTGATTTTTGCCGAGTGCTGCATTCACTGAAACCTCAGCATTGAGTTTTGTGCAACCTCACAAACCATTTCCTCTATCAGTGAACCATGAAGTCAAGTGATCTGTCTAAACTCCAGACAACCATTATTGTAAAAATCTTGTTTCATTACTGAAGTCGTCTTACTGAGTGTTTAGTTAATTTGTTGTCATTTTTGTAATTACAAATTTCAAATGTATCAAATATACAAAGGCTCTACATTATTCAAACAAATGTATATGTTATTGGTATTGCAATAGAAATATATTTAATCTATGTTGGCCTTGTCAAATTGGTGAATCCAAGCTTTTCATATTTGTTGATAAACACACCTTCATTTTGAAATTCAATTTTTTACGTTTCTGTGTCTCCCGATTTATTTGTCCGTTTATTTTCAGATCAGATGATTAAGCGGTGAACTAATTTGATCCCTGCTCCAAAGAATGAAGCAAAAAAAATCAATAATTTTAAGATGGTCAGCCCCACTTGAATGCAATTTGGGACATACAAAGAGCCACATGCTGACTTCAAATATTAATTGTATTTTTTTGTATTCCGATCCACTTAAAACATGCTTGAATCTGCAATAATATACAACTAATTTTAGAAGAAATGAATCAGCAATTTAGTAAATATTGTTAGCTTCCATTAGCTTCTCTTCATTTTATTTCATTATTGCCATTTGGGACATTCAAAGAGCCACATGCTGACTTCAAATATTAATTGAATTTTTTTGTATTACTATCCACTTAAAATATGCTTGAATCTGCAATAATATACAACTAATTTTAGAAGAAATGAATCAGCAATTTAGTAAATATTGTTGACTCCATTAGCTTCTCTATTTTATTTCATTATTGCCATTTGTTGAAAGGGCCTTTACATATTTGTGAAATCAGAACTAAGAGCTATTGGTGTGAGGTGAGTAGAACAGAACTAACCCAGATTGTGCCAAGCTCCTCAGATATCAAGCTGACGTTACTCTAGGGTGGCCATGCGTAACCTCTGCCATCTGGGAGTGAGAATCAGGGACAGTGATGGACTGTTAGATGCGGTGCACATGTCGGAAGAAGATTCCAGACGCCGCTAATGCTTGCTTGCCGCTTGAGGATTTCAAAGAGCGGTGTACTTAGTGTACATCTAATATCAGTTGCATTTAAATCATGGTTGACACTTTTTTCTTCTGCCCTCTTGGACACACTGCTTTCCATCTGGCATTTTACACTGAATGAAATAGATAGGCTTGTATTGAAAGCAGACTTTTTATATAGAGGATTTAGTTATAGATGCATTTTTTTTGCTTTACACACAGGGTAAAGGTCTTTCTTATCTCTCCAACTCTTAAAAATGACAAAAATGCCAACATGAGTTGCTTTAACGTCATGCAAATAACCTCCTTATCATTGTTCAAGAACTGTCTGGGGAAAAAAAGGACTGATACAGTACTGACCCACTGCAGTAAATCGCAGACTAGACTTTCTGTTCCACATCCAAGGAGGGAGATGTAAGGGACGCAAGTCTGTAGTAAGTTATTTTGATGGGAGCTGATAGAGCTGGAGGTTGTCGAGGTTTTAAAGGTGAAAGGTTAAAGATGCAGCGTTCCTTTGTCAGCACACAATGGGGCACAGCAGACCAGGCTCCGGCTATATTGGCAGCTTCTTAAAGCTTTCTTAGCCTCTGGCTAGAATGGTCAATAAGATGTCACGAGGATTAGCAACAGAAGACCACACACTAGTCATTTTAAATGCACAAAGCTACTTAACGGTACAGTGTAAACCAAAAACAAGAAAAAAGATGAAACCTAATCATCTACATGTCTGCAAAAATAAACAAATTTCCGGAAGATTATGACAATAATGATTTGAATGAGTCCTAAAGTGCAGGTATCCCTGATTTATGCCCTTCAATGACAGACATATTTCTATGTTAATGTGAATCTAATTCTGCTAAGGGTTTGCGTCTTATTCCAGCTGACTCTGCTGCAATAGGTGGGGGACAACCTTGATTGGTCGTTAGCCAATCGCACAATGCGTTTAGACCACATATGTCAAAGTGGGGGCCCGGGGGCCAAATCTGGCCCGCCGCATCATTTTGTGTGGCCCTGGAAAGTAAATCATGAGTGCCGACTTTCTGTTTTAGGATAAAATTAAAATGAAGAGTATAGATGTATATTAAATTTCCTGATTTTTTCCCCCTTTTAAATCAATAATTGTAATTTTGTGTTTTTAGTTCAAAAATCATTTTGTAAAATCTAAAAAATATATAATAAAAAGCTAAAATAAACATTGTTTTAGATCTATAAAAAACTGAATATTCAGGGCTTTTAATCCAGTTCTTTTAATCCATTTATACGAAATCAAGTTGACGTTAAAGCGACCCGCGAACCAACCCAAGTCTGACACCCCTGGTTTAGACAGATCACCGTTTAAACCGAGGGACAATTTAGACTAGAGTCTTAATTGAACTGAACATGCATTTTCTTCTGTGTCGTGTAAGGAAATCAAAATCCCCGACTAAGTGCTGTGCATCACTTGTTTATTCCATTTATCTTATTTATTTATACATGTCACCTGTTAGATTCAGAAGCATTGTCGCAGAAGGTGGTCTCACGCATGCTTGTCCTCTGGCTGTTTGTGTGTCATATGTCAATATAAGTGTGTCTATTCAATGCGGGCAACTGAGGCACGTGTTTGTCGGAACATAGCTTGTGTTGGGTGGATGCTCTAGGGAAAACATATGCTCGTGTTGACTGTGGGCCAAGAGGTTGGGGGAGGTGCTTGTGGCGGTGGGGGGCAGGTGGCGTGTGTTGGGTCAAGGGTCTGCAGCTGTTGATAGTATGGTACACTGACATAGATGGGGGCATCTGGTGCTTTGAGAGCTCACATCAAGGAGCTTTCTTGTTGCGAGTGATGGAGTTAGAGGGCATTATGAAAGAGAAGTCACTGCAAAAGTCCCTGGATGATGGACAGATTTGATTGGCAAAAAAGGGAAAAGTGGATATGGTGACGTCAAAGAAAAACACTCCCTTATTGAGAGGGGCTGTGTATGTGGGGGGACTGTACATCTGTCTACTTCATGTATTGCTAGATGTTATTTTCTATGTCTGATTTCTCCCTATGTAAAGTGATGTGATTAATTTTTTAAATACTCTAAATTCAAATAGGATATGTTTTTTTTATTGGTTGTGGGACTGATGGATGTGTCTATAACAGGTGTGCCCACACTTTTTGAGACATGCATTAAATGGAAACTCGCTCCAAATGAAGCCCTTGCCATATAAAAGTCTGCTTTAAAAAAAGAGATTGACTGCTGTCAGACCAATTTGATTTCCATTTGCCATTTTCGATGAATTACTTACTCCTAATGGTTTTTTTTTGTGGAATAGTGATGAAAAGTCTGAAAATGCCCCGATATTACATCATTAGAAAAAAAAAACACTATCATAGTGGAATTGGTAAATTTTATTCAATTTGGCTCCCACTCTCATATATTAGTAGATGTTACTTGCTGGCTAGATGCTAGGAATGGTAGGCTCCGTTAGTGTTTCCTTAGTGACTAGTCCTCAGTATACAGTAACTGTGCCGACTGTAATTTTATTTTGGTTTAACTTATTTTGTCTTTTTTTAGGCTTTTTTGGAGACCACTCTCTGGAGCCAGAAAACAGTGACAGCGTGGGTAAGTCATTCATCTTCCCACCTACTTAACCCATCTATCATCAATCAATTAATAAGACCGGTAAAAAGTCATTTTAGCCATTTGTTTTCAAATACTTTTCAAGATAAGGGATAAAAAAATGTAAAGACAGGACAATTATTGCGTGGGTCCACACAACAAAGACAATTCAGAGAGGTAAGTGTGAACGATGGCTTACATTATCAAGGAATTTCAGCCTGTGGCTCAAATACACAGGTACATATTTTACTGACAGGTGACGGTTGACAGCTGGAAGGTCTATTTTCCCCCCAATTTTCTTATTCATTCAAACTCGACTGACCTGTTAACATTCTTCTGTCTTGCCTCAAATCCAGGCAACATTTTATTTCACTTTAACCTGTCTTGATTGAGAGAGAATCTTGAGTGCAAGTCATCTGTTGAGAAAAGGAGAACATTTTGTGAAGTGTTATTGTTGTCATTGAACACTAAGCTTTTAATGGAGCAGTTGTAAATCTAAACATATGTAGAGTTCAGTGCATCAATGTTTAATCAATTCATTTATTGCGGTATTCTCTGATGACTCGTCATCTCGAGATAATCAATTCTCATTTAATGCAGTAACACTTCCTTCTGAAATCCACAAGAGGGAAGTATAACCTAAAGATTTCCTTGCACAGGCAAATCTCAATTCTTTATCTCAACAGAACCGAAGACAATACCAAAGAAAGGATAAATAAATATAAAAAAAACCAAAAATAATGCAAGAATGAGGCAACACAAAGAATCACAATTCTGACATTCGTTTGATATTTGAAGTGTGAGGAAAATAATGTTGCTCATGTAACGTATTTTTACTACGTTTTTTCATGAAAATCAACACAAGTCCAATACAACCGTGTCGGATGCAAAGATTCCAATGATGTGCCCATCTCAGAAAAGATGCTTCGAACAAAGAGGCAGGGGTGAGGTGATGGTCCAATGTTAAGGTCCAGGTTCAGGCGAAGTTCACCCAGGACACCCATTGCTGCCATTGCAGCGCCAGGTGGCACGTAGGAAGGGTCAGAGGTTGAACACAGTTCAGAAAACGCTGACCTCGACGTGACTCGCGGTCCCGATTGTCCGTGTCTCTGCTCCGGCCTTTCTCATCACTCCCTCTATAAATGTGTGAGAGGGGAATCGAAGGGGTAGGGGGTGAAAAAGTGGAAGGAAGTAAGAGAAGAACTATTCAACCTGCACACCAAGCGAATAGCCGGCATTGTTGTGTACAGCAGGAGGAGTCGTGGATTTATGAGGCCAAACCCGATAGGGTTGTAAACTTGACGAGTTGGGCTTCTGGCTGTGGCGACTGGCTGGCCTGCTATTGGCCCTATTCTACCCTTGTGATGCCTCAGTGCATGCATCGGCTAAAGGGTGATGCTGAGGTCAAGGGGGGCTGAGGTAGGCCTTGTAAATGTTCTAACAGGGGTGGGAATTCAGAGACCCCCATTCAGTGACCAGAAACCTAGGTCAGGGGCCAAATAGCTGTGTTAGCAACAGCTGTTTTCAGCACTATCTTGGAGATTAAATTCCAATCATCTAAAACATTCACCAGATTAAAGTTAGATTTGTCCCATGATGTTGAAGTCTGATGGCAAATTATCCAAAGTTTTATTGGAGTGTTCTGCTTTAAACATTTTTTTCATGAGGAGATGGCAAAAAATAAATTCTACTGGGACCCCTTCCCCACCCAACTCAAATGGAATTCATGCATCAATTAAGATGGTTAAATCCATACTTGAAATGTCTGATTATTTTTAATGTACATACAGTATGTAATATTAGTGGTGACTACTTATGTTCTATGTTTAATCATCATCATCAGGTGCCTATTCCATCTCCATTAGACACTTTCCCACCCCTCTCTTTAACATTAATTTTGCAGACATGTTATTTTATTTTTTGCACTTCATACAGTTAGTGTGATTCCTAGGTAAAATGTAACACATTTTGCTTCATAAAGTACCAACAAAATCTCACTTCTTTATGGAAATTAGTTGGTTAGTCATACTGATCATTGGACCAAATTTAATTCATCAGTATTTTAAAATGTAATTATTATTACCAATCGGATTGGATCACTCTTATATCATGATTAGTCTGCAAATTCCAAGCAATATGTAGACCCCAGTTGCACAACACGTCTGAGGCCGACAGAGGGTGTTGATACATTGTCAATTTGCATGTTACATATGCACCCACGTGCGCCCTGGACCCGCTGAACTCTGCACGCATATGGAAGCACTTGGCTGAAAGTCAGAACACGTTTTTTTCTTCTTCTTTGTCTTCACATAGCCGCCTCTTTATATGGGAGTTCAAAAGTCATTCAAGATTTCAAATTTTGTTTTTCCGGGGAGTGAATCATCACAGTATTCAAAAAAACTCATTTCTTTTAAATTGATTTTGCATCTAATAGGATTTAATTTTGTCTGTAATTTAAGTGCTTCAGCAACTTTTTAAAAATTTTAATGTATGAAACTGGTACTGCATTTGTTCCTCTCCCATTTGCCCTTACAATATGGGACAATAAAATAATATTATGGAAATATTATTGTTAGCTTGGATGCTTTCTTGTGATTTCAGTCTGTAATAATTCATGATTAAGCTCAATTCTGTCCACCCAACTTATTGCTTGCTTAGTACCTATTGTGTGATATTTGACTCTGGGTCAGCCTGAGGAGTGTTTCCAGGTCAGGGAGAAATGGGTCATGCTTTTTCCAGTGTCGTTGCCCATATCGTTAAAATTTTGGAGGACAAGGCCGGCCACAAAATCATGGGGTTGGACAAGCAAACTTTTGTGTGGCCCTGATACACGGTGTGCGACCAACAGTACTGTAGCTTTTGTCAAATTCATGACTTTCCTGCATTACTCTTGGTCAAATTATTTGCGCAATTTCTTTTTTATTCCAATAACAGATCAATATAAATTTTTCCAAGCTACCCCCTCAACTGTTCTCCCAAAAGAACCTAAATTTTTCTTAAATTCTACAATTTGGGTTTGTGTAGAATAAGCATATAGATATATATTTTACAGATCACATTAAATGTAAATTCTGTACAGTATGGATTTAAGATTTATACTGAATAGTTAGAATGTAAATAGAATATAATTTAATTAGAAATCAGATTTCTGTCTGCTTGCCCTTAAATGTGAGCAAAAGAAAAAAAATATGGTGACTTTTGACATAAGATACTATAAGTGATTCTAGTTTGTCATTAACGTCCACTTTGTTTCTATTACTGAATTAATCATGGAAAAATATACACTACTTTGGCTCCGACACCACTGAGGGGGGATGTTTATCTAGCCTTTATGAGGCAATTAGGCAAAGATTATTTGCAGATGTCTCCGTCTTCTATACAGTTACATGCAAATATTGACTTTACCCTCTGCACAGGTTCTTATAACATTTATTTTTATTACAGAACACAGTAAGTTTTATCTGTGCGCAAAAACGGTATAAAATTCTGTTCTGCCTCAGCAGCAGATCTTTAGTAGCCATGAAATTGTGATGTTCAGATATTAAATCTAGTAGAATGTTTGTAAATACAATAAAATATTGAGTCTCTTTTGTGCAATAGAGCAAGACTTGAATACATGCACATCTATTGCAGGTCAACATCTTTTGTTTGGTGCCGTATTTTTTTCTGTTAAATTTGAGATTTTTTTTTACTGTAACTTAACTGAGCGTGGAAAGCAATTTAAATATTTTGTAGCTCTGGCTGGAAAGGCTGTTTTGACACGAGTATGTATTCATGTTTAGACGGTTAGATGTTAACAGTATATCAATAAAGAAAAATAATATATATATTTTTTTCATGCAATCATTCATCCATTTTCACACTTCCACTGAGTGGGAATTGCCCTGGCGAATACACTACTATGCCATCAGTGACTTCTTTTGGAACTTCATTCTTTCAAATGAATGCAAAATAAGGCTTGTGGTTTTTATTATTTTATTTTGACACATTTAAAAAGACATGTTCTAGGAATAATCTTTCTTCTGCAGTACATGCCACACTTTGGTTTCACACAAATGACGATACAGTAATTCATTACAATAATCATGTGATATTCAATTCCCCCAAACACAAAATAAATCTTTACAAAGCAGACAAAACCTAATCGGCGAAAATACCTAAGTACTAACATTAATCATCTCAGTGAGATTTCAAAAGAGGCAGTGCAGTAGCGTCATTCTTACCCAATATTAGAATGTTTGTAGGATAATTTCCTCAGTGGTCATCAGGCATCAGGCATCTTTGAGGCATTTTACCGCAATTTGCATTCATTGATCAGTGAGTTATTCTCATGTAAACCCACCGACAGCAATGAATGTTTATTGCAGCATTTATAGGTGTTGCCAAAATGTCTACTTTCCCCAAATAAATTCTAAAACAGGCTTCCACAATGTATCAAGCATAAGTCAAACACTCCTAAATGTGTCTTTTAAGAAGATTAAGGAGCACGCACTGTGATGTCTCTCAGGGTACATTCAACGGTCGATGGTTTTGTCTGAGTTCAAACTCACCGACAGCGTTGAATGTTCACTGTGGACACCGATAAAGATCTTGGGCCTCACTGTTGCCGTTTCATAGATGGCAGATGTTTGACTGGCCTTTTTCTGTAAATGCAACAGTCACAATCTTTGAGTGAAATCAAATAGTGCTACTGGGTTTATTTCCATTGGTCCCTCAGATCTTGTTGAGGCTCAACTTTGTCTCAGACAAGTGGAAAATCACACACTGGCTTGTTGGTTCCCACCCAGACTGTGTCATTTAACATGTCTGCAGATCCAGATTTAAAGGATGCAGCATTTTTAAACTTGACACGGTCAAAAGACTTTCTGTGATTTCGGCTCACGTCACGTTTCATCAATCGCTTAAAAATTGAAGGCTTCAAACTGAAGTGCCTTTTATCTTTGTGCTTGTGTGTTTCTTTTGGCCCGGGTGGGTAGGCCATATGCCAAAGTGTGTTACCGCCTATGCTGGTGTTGAGGGTTTAAATGACGTCGATGGCAAACCAGAAGGAATGAGAAAGATGATGATGCAGTGGCTCGGTTTTCCTTAAAATAGCTCTTCAGATATGGTGGTAAACCCGCTCCTCGTTTTATCTTCTTCGCCACCTTCAAATCTGTGAGCAGTACTCTCTTCTCTCCTCCAGCCTGCAGCAAAGGGGGGAACAAAAGAAGGGGGAAACATCAGAAATAGCGCGAATAAAAGGGCAGAACATGTTGTCAGTCTGGCTTGTGGAAGCAGTTGAATTAATGCTTCCAAGTGTGATCAGAGAATGTGGCTGTGCCCCACAGCTTAGTACATTGCAGTGTTGTGCTAGTTAGAGATTACTGTTCCCTTTACCCTACGCTGAACCTCAGTTTCTGCTCTGGGATTGCGCCTTCCTGTGTTCGCGTCTTTGAGGTTGGAAAATCATGCAGCCATGTTTTATTAATGCTCTCTATGGCTATCTGTACCTCCTCAACAATAGACTGTCCTCCTCCTCCTCCCTGTCTCGCCTGGTTCCTTTAATATAGATGAAGAAATGTAGAACACTACTGTGTTTGTTCTCAGTCCTCCTTTTTTTGGGATAAATTTAGAATATTTGTGTAGTCTGAGGGTTTTGTAATCACAAGTGAAAGCGGGTAGTTTAAGGCAAGCGTTTGCTGGGATATTGTTTGTGATCTGTTTGATTGAGATAATGAAAACTTCATTTGTCCAGCATAGCGTGCAATTTTGGTTTGTTAATTCAAATATATAAGACTAGTAATAAAATTTAAAAGTATATATTATCATAAAATACGAATTTATGTATGATGCAAATTAGCGACAGAAGGCAGGGAGGGGGGTGTGTGTTAGTAGGGTGGGAGTAAAAATAGCTAAATCACTTTGTTGACATGGATTGAAAAACAAAATATTTCATTGCTGATTGACTAAGGTATATTTGCGTTTATTTAACAACGATTGGAGTAGCATGTTGATGGGCTTGGAAATTTATATGGTTACAGTTCTTCATACATTTGTAGAGGTCTGTATGAAGCACCCACTGTTTTCCCCTTTAAAAGAGCTATTCTAGGTCTTCTCCAATAAAATGCAGGGTTTTTATTTGCCCAAGACTAAAATTTTAGGTAAGAACTGAGAAGTAGATCATTGAGAAATGTGCCCACATTTTATACTCCAGCTTTTTTGTAAAACCCAATGTCATGCCCCTGAACCATTTTGCCGTTTTAGTTCCTTGTTGCTCCAGCGAGACCTCTACTTTGCTCAAGAATGTGTTTCCTAGCTCCGTGCGTTTCCATTCACAGACGAGTAGGTTTCCCTTCTTGGCACTTGGACTCATTGGCTGTGTGCCACCCATACACGAGTCTCCCCCCACCCCATTCTCAAATAACTCATCCTCCCATACTACTTCCTCTATTTCCATTCTGACTCGTCTTTCAGGTTAATTTTCTTCCGTGTTATCGTTCAGCACGATAATACTACATGCTGCTGGTTTAGACAGCATAGTAATGACACTGGTGCCATCCTCAGAAACTTTAAATAACTGGCAAACTTTATAATTATAGCATGTAAAAATAGCTGGGCAAGCACAAGAGCCTATCCGGGCTCGAGCAAAGAGTGCAACAATGTGACTGAACTCGTGTGATCCCTACGTCGTCAGCACATTCCGCTGCTTGGACAATGAGAAGCACACTGTGTACTCTGTCGCGTTGCCGCCTGGTCTACGGCCAGACCTCCATGCTGTCATATTCAAAGGCGGTGCAAATTGAAGCCAATGTTAATCAAGTCATTACTTCATAAGATATGCCTTATGTGCAAACAGGAAAGCATTGTTACTCAGTGACCGTGGCGATGAGATAGACCTAACATATCGTACAGTACGTACAGATAGATCTGTCGACCGTACCGAATTTTTAATTACGGAATTGACTGGAATTCTTTTGTGCACCATGGCCTTTGCGGTTGGACTACTCAAAAGCTTGTGACCTGTGAATACATTCATAATCTATCATATAGGCTATAACTATCAAAAGCTTAACCTCAAAAACAGCAAAAAGCTAAGCATCATTAAAAAAACATGATTAGTATAGAAGCAAATTAGGGTACAGCCATGTTTGGCACGTCTGATCACTAATTTTACAGGACCGCCATATCTTGTTGCATAAATTGTGATGCCTGCAGCAAATGTCCTTGCATGGTTGAAGCAGTGTTCCACATTTCTACGAAACTTCTCATTATGGAAGTACACAGAAAGATAAAATCTCAATCATAAAACTGTAAGTGTGGCCAACTCAACCAATTTCAACAATTATTCCTTAATTACTGTCACAGTCCCAACAGCCTTAAAGTCAGATTGGACATTTTGTCAGTCTTTTAGTAATTCTATGAGCAGCGCTCCTCTTATATTCTGTCGCTCTAGCGGGACTAAATTACTTGAAGAAATAGAAAGGAATATACTCTATGTAAAATACAGGCATGGAATCAATTTGAATATTACAGTTTTCTATTTTTTTTGAATTGGCAGTGTGTACCCAGAAGCTCTTCAGATTTGCCCGGAATGAAACTGCTGGTTTTTCGGTGTGATGCATGTTGCTCTGTTTAATCTTCTTAATTTAGAAAACAAGATTTCAAAAATTCCCTTTTACTATTTTGCTTAAAATTTCCAAAACTTTATTTAAAAAAAAAAATCAAACAAACCCCTCCCCCTCCATTTTTCCTCATTAAATTAGAACAAGAACAAACTCCAGGAACCATCTTTCCAAGATGTCTATCCACTCTTCTTTTTGGGTGGTTAATTCTGATTTATTCGAGTCAATAACTAAAGATAAGGGCTCACTTAGGGACTAGTATCAGAGGCTAGCCCTGCTCCAGCTTAGGGACTCCTTCGGGCTGACTGCCAAGCCTTTGCGGAATCACTCAGTATCCACGTGCCACGGATCACTCTGGCAAGGTTGCAGGCATTCACACGCAACCTTGACGATAACCATCCCACCTCCTTTCTCCACAGCTACCTTGCTGTTCAGCATTAACCCGTGACTCTCAATAGTCATACATTGCTCCACCACAACATCTGCAGTGTTCCTGACTTAACTTTCCCTGCTTGTCTTTTCCATAGATCGTATTTTTAGCCGTCAGTATTTTTTACTTTTTCCTCTGCCGATGCTCCTGCGTGTTCACTGTTTTTAGTCAAAATCTTTCGTGTAGCTTTGCTTTGCCTTGCACTTTTTTGAACTCAGTACTGAAGCACTTGATCGTGTCAATCTGGCTCTCGTTGACTTCTCCACTTGTGCAGCATGCTTGAGAGAAACGCATTGCATGTCTCATTCCTGGCTCCTCTCCAAAGCTTTGTTACTTCATTTTATGAATGTTGAGACCGATAAAAATATATCGCATGCTTTTTTTTCCAAAAAACGTAGTTCGGAAGATTTCTAAAACCGTGTTATTAAAGAGTTTTTTGGGTCAATGTCATGGTAATTTAACCGTGTTTTTTTCTCTCTAGAGTCTACAAACATTTTTCTTTCTAGTCTTTACTAGACTTGACGTGCAAAGACTCTTTTATTATAATGTTTTCTGTCCACACAGTCTGTTGTATGTTAAAGCTTTGATGGAGCCTGTGGCTAAACCTCTTTCTCGGCATAGTCACTAAGCGAAAATAGCAGTTATACGACGGGAGTGGTTCAAGATAACATATGTTGTTGTTCCAGAAATTCTTTTTTTTTTTTTTTTTTACATTTTTGTAAGTGTAAATATTGGTGCATCTTCTGCAATCAATTGGATAACGAGCACCATACACCGACTAAAATACAGATGTTTTGCTTACTTACCATTTTGGGTAGCAGCCCTCCCCTATTTTGTCACAATGCTCTGTTTGATTCCCATTCCTTTTATGCTTGAAGCGAATACATACGCTGTGGAAATGCGTTTCAGCATTAAACCAGCAGGGACACTCTGCCCTTTATCCACCGTGTTTTTTGTTCTGGCGACCTTATCGACGCCGCTAAAACCAAGTTAAGATCGTCTTCTTGTCGCTCGATGTTACAACACACACGGCCTTAGATGTTAGTTCAAAGCGATGGCTAAAAAGAAAAAGTAAATGAATATTGCGGTGTTAAAAGTCAGTTAGGTTGAGTTCAAACGCTGATCCTTCGCATAGAACTTTAGTGACTGTAGAGGCCGGTGCTTTTCTGAGCTGCTCAGAGACTTAACCCTCCTCCTTGGCACCTTCCTCTTCTCTTGCAGAGGAAAATCTCTGCTGAATTCGTGTCTTCTTTCAGATTTCTAAGAGGCGTTAAACCTTTCTGGATTAAAGGAGGTAATCTGACAGGCAGAAGATTGTATTAGCCAGAGTGTTGGCAGAGCTTTTAATTTCTCCTCTCTTTTCATTTCCCGGCTCACAGCCCGTCTCTCCTGCTGACCCGCTCGATGGTATTATTGTGTCTTTCTTTTGAATTACAGAAAAAACATCCACATCCTCACCACCATTCACTCCTCTCTCTCTCTCTCGCTGTCCCACTCTTTCACTCCCTTCATCTGCTTTCCCCCTGCCTCTCGCTCTTCTCGCAGTGACAGCATACTTATGTGAACCCATGATTTATCATTTGCTAATCCGTGCTGATTATGGAGCTTTCCGCACAGTCCTTATCTGTTGCTGAGGCCGCTTTTCACTCCGGAGCTGCCAATTATCTTTCAGGCTGCCTGCAAACAGACTTGTCTCTGTCAGCCAGCTGCACAACCGCCACCAAACTGCTTACATTATATAGAAAGCACACGTGCGGCTCTCCAACAACTGGCTGGCTCCGCAGATGATTTAAATAAAGTATTAGAGTTTTGACTCACTGATTGGTATTTCAAATGGGATGCTATTCTGCATTATTTGCACACAATATGAGGAATAGTCAAATCCAAAGTCAGAAAAACTGACAAATGCCTTCTGGCCTGCAAAAAAAGGCTTTCAGTGGTATTTCGTGTTGGTTACGTTGTTTGATGCTAATACTCCAAAAGTCAAGGTGACGTTAACTTAAATGTATTCACCGTGACACGACTTCATGTTTAGATCCGTTAGCATCAAGGTCAAAATTTTGCTCGCGTGACCAACTCGCCACTGACACTTTTATACTGACAGCCGCAGTGGCGATGCCTCACTGTGACTCACGCCACACTTCTCGAAGCCAAGGTTAGTGACAACATGAGGTTATTGCAAGCAAGGCTAAGCCTGTGGGGAGGGTATGCAGATCGCGGTGCACTCAGCTGATGTGCCGTCCAATTGTCACAGTAATGGGAAGTGACGTGCACATCAGAGCAATGTGGGTCAGAGCGCCAGACGACTGGCCCGCGGCCTGTATCTGCTTTATTAGGCAGGCAATGTCTAATCTGCTGTAGCTCGACCAGACAAAATTCTCTAATCGACCCTGATATTCAGTGAACACACATTACCATCTTCTCTCATGCTTAGAAACACACAGCCCGGATGGGGCTTGTTTATTTGTCATGTAAAAAAATTCAAATGTTTAGTGCTAAGATCATTACTTAACAAACTACATTATGTGTTGTGTCTTGGTTCAAACGTTTCCGAATGCTCATGGGACAACATTCAGTGCCAATTCTGTTTTGGAATATAAGACAAGTTGTGTGCCTTATTTAAAAATATTTTAAAAAGGACACTTTTGATGCAGTTTGGAATTTTATTTTATTTGACTTTGTCTTTTTTTGCAAAGAGAACTAGATGTGCAATGTGCAAAAATGTGTTTCCATGACATGGACCGACACTGGTGACTGTTGGGGAGGGAAGAGATGGCAAGGCAAAGTTCGAAAAATATAAAAGGAATCTGCAGGGCTATGGCAAAGTTTTGCATGCTTCTGACTCAGTGCCTGTACAAATCTATTTCAGCCAAAGGAAAGGGACATATGGGACCTTCAAGTAATTTAGCATTTTCTACTCAGACTGTTTTTACGGCAGGGGAAAGACGCAGAGAGGAGTTCAGTTCCCGCGAATCTGCCACAGCCTCATCAAAGGCAGTAATTTCCTGTTCATTTCTGGCCCCCATCCCCCAACTCTGAGCTCTTGTCTGCTAATCCCACCCCTGCACACAACCCCCACCCTCTCCCAATCCCCACCCTGGGCCCCCCTGCTGCTGTCCTGCCTGGCTGTGCTTCAGTTTGCAGCACTCCGGGTCTGAGGGCTGCGGTGGGAGGCTATGTGCTTTGTGTCCGAGGGCTTGCAGTTCAGTTGAGCACTAACAAATCCTCATTGTCCTGTGCAAGAGTGGTGTCAGAGGAGATCGTCACTGGTGTGTGTGTGCATTTTGAGGGAAGGGGGTTGTATTGCTGTCTGGTTTCTATTCAAATCCAGGTACACACAAGCCTGGGCGGGAACAAAGCGCGTAGAGAGGCTTATAGAGCGTCAAGCATGGGACCAAAGTCCTTGGAGGACTCAGTTGAGTCCAGGCAGAACTGAGTTGAAGGGTCAGAGGAGCTGCTTACACAACTGCTGCCCTCCCTGAACTGAACACACTACACATTAGCTCTACAAGTGATGCCGGGAGGTCCCAACATCTAAGGGGATCACATCCAAGACACCGAGATGATTCAAACCCAAACAAATTATTCACCTTCAGATGTTTGCCGGTGACCGATTTTGTTATTTGATGGCCCCGGCTTTAGAAAGGATGGTCAATATATTATTTTAACAATTTGTTCAGTAAATAAATTCCCCGTTTTTGGAAGAAATATCTTGTGTCGGAGACTTTGAAGTTTGTAGGCCGCCATTGAAAAAGAGTTACATGTTGGATAAGATGTGTATCGGGTTGACAAGACTCTACATGTGTAGGTATTTTACATTGCTTTCCGCTTTGGAGGTCTGTACACACACAGAGCGGTCTTATATGAAGACTTGGTTTTCCATGACCCGAAGGGACATGTTGCAGGATTATTGTTCTTGTGCCGGAATTAAGCCTATGTATGTTTGCGCCACCTCTGAGTACATCTGTGGTCTTTAGGGATGTTTTTGTTGTTGTCGTTACTCTCTTTTGCACTCAACCATTTGCTGTGGATTAAGAGCTTTGGACAAAAGCAGACCAGGGCAAAAATACAAAAAAAGTTCACATAGGAATAGCCATCGTTTCCTGTCACTAAATACATTCCAGTCACTCCCCATGTGAGTTTGTGGGGGAAACCAAGGAAGAAGCCTTGCTTGTACACATAAAGCATTCTCCCCTGCTCGTCGTCTATATTTAACGAGTTCTAAATTTACACTTCCTTTTCTACATTTCCCTATTGTGGAAGGCGGATTTGAAAAGAGCGTAAAGCAATCAATTTTTGATTGAATCCTCGCTGTTTCGAAATGCTTTAAACCGACGTTTCCAAGAAGATCGGGTTTATTTCCTTCAACTAGGATGGAAGTTGGAGCGGCAAGGCCACCACTTTGAGAAACAGAAAATGAAGAGGTTCATCCTTAACCCTTGTTGATGACCAATGGCAGGGGTTCCCCACCCATCACGGCAGCAGCTGGCTACCCCTTCCTCCTGATTCAGTCCCTAATGGCTGACCTACCCTGTCTGGGCTGCCCCACTTGCTTTTGTCTTCTGTCTGGCTCAGTTCCTCTCAGTCAAACATAGCTACTGCCTGCTGCAGTCTACATTCCCACAGAGCAAACACTAAATCACACACGCACGCACGCGCACACACACGCACGCACGCACATACACGCACGCACATACACACATACACACATGTACAGTTTTCACACTCGGCACACTTTGTCCAACACGCACAATCTCTGTCTAGTTGGTCTTTCTCGCATACATTCTTCTCAAAGTCCTCCCACATACAAAGCTTTGGTCTTTCACTCACATCACACAAGAAACATACACTTTTCACACACATTTTAGTTTGCGCCACATGCCGGTGAGTTCGCTATGTGTAAAACAGTTAAAACTATAACTTGACCCATTACCTGATTAATAATTGTTTATCATTTTTGTGAAAAGATGGTACACTATTGTCCATCAAATTATGGACTCATGCCAAAGTGCTGAGGAAATGCATTATTTTTCAGTTTTTTTTAAAGCAAAAACAGAAGGTCAATCAGTTCAAATACTTACCGGTAGCCGGAAGAAAAGTTGGGCAACTGCAATCTGGGTTGTCTGGATAGTAGAAATAGGAGACGACTTCCATATTCAGGGGTTAAAATACACACTATCTTGTCTATATGAAATGGTTCTTCTCTATGTTTCACCCAGACACATGCACAAATACACACTGAAGCACAATCCTGACATGCAGTCTTTCAGTCCGATCTCCGTGCCGCCAATGGGACCTCAGCCAGGAGTTTGCAAATACAAGTGGCTCACAAATCTCTCTCTCTCTCTTTTTTTCTCCCTCCCTTACTCCCTCCCTCCCTCGCTCCCTCCCTCTTTCCCTCTCGCGCCTTCTGCACAGCTACATAGATAAACAAGAAACCACATTCCCACATGCATCCACCCCCCACTCAGCACAAATGTACACACACACACGTACACCAATGCGTGCACATACGGAAACATACACAAAAGTGCACATAGCAATTCACACATGCAAACACGCATGGAAAAGACGAGACAGAAGTTAGGAAACTGCTCCACATTTTTGTGCATGCACTATATATGAGGCAGTTGATGGACAGCAGCACATAGTCTCATGAGTGGAGAGAGGGCGTTCGGGATTGGTTGGAGGCTGGGGAACGGAGGGGGACCAGGGGTTGTTGTGATTGGTTTGAGCTCACACCATTAAAAGGAGAATGCTTCTCCATTGAATGGCAGCTGGCATGGGTGGAGTCTAGGTGACATGGCTCTGGGCATGGTAAAAGTGGTATAAAATATCCAGAGATACATGATTAAAGTATTGTTTGTTCATCCATCCGTCCACCCACCCATTCATCCATCCATCCCTCCATCCATCATCCATTTATCCAAGGTCAGGTCGAGGGGCAACAGCTTCAGCAAGGAAGCTGAGACTTCTCTTTCATCTCAATCAAAGTCTTGACCTCAACCCAGGCATCTCCTCAAGAGAACCATTTAAACCTCACATCCAACATCCTCAAATTGTTTCCCTGTGACAGGTGGATTTACTTTGATGTGTTTGACACCAATCTCGATAAAAATATTTACTTTGGGACCAGCTCAAGAAAGCATTGTGAAACTTGTACTTTGACAGTGATTTATTTGGACAAACATGTATTTGAGATGTTTAATATTGAAGAACTATAGGTCTAATTATTATTTGCTTAGATTCAAATGAGAATACAAAAATTGTTTCATTTTATATCATGATGCGAATTATCTTTTTTTCTTATTATAATGCCTCGTTTGACTGTACACATAATGTAGTCTGGTAGTTTATACATATTTACATTGCAAGAATGATGCAATTTCTTTGAAAAATTATACTTATTTTTATGCATGATACTCCCAAATGAGTTTTCACACTAAAGCAGCAAATATTTATTTTTGAAAATAATTTTAAAAACAGATCTGTGATGAAAAACAAAATGGAGTGATTAAAAAAATGCACGAAATAATATCGTACAAATGTCCTTACAAATTGTAAGGTATGTGTTTCTCTTGATGATGACGTAGATAGGCCCGGAGCGCTGCCAAAGTTCTTTCATGCACAGTTGATTATATCACCCTGACCTGAATAACGTAGTGGTCCATGCTCAGCAACACGCTGCCACACAGGCTTTTTACCAATCTTAACCCAATAGGGTCCCGCTCTTTAAGCACCATGCTGTGACATCATATCTACTAGGATAATACTTTTTTACCCTATTCTGGTTTAGTCCGATATGACAGCTGAGTATTCATAGGTTTGAATAAACAGCAAAAAAATATGGTGTACTTTAACATTGTGTCGGTCCAATGTGTACATCAGTTAAAATAAATATTTTTGGGAAACTTTAAGGGCTTTGCAGAAAAAAATAGTAAAGTGTAGTGAAAGAATACATGTTTTTTCCCCTCATCTATTCTTGGCTATTTTTAGCACTTTCTTTCCTGTTGGAGATGCACCTGATTACAAGTTCTCTTACACTTGGTCAGTTAAAATTCCTCTGGGAATACTGTGACTGTCTTGACATTTCATAATTAAAACCCATTCTGGACACGGTGTTGTAAGCACCAAAGCATCTCTAGAATACAAAGCTTTAAAATAGCCCTTTGTTGTGCTAATGTGCTGATATAATCTCTGTCCATATAATTCTTCATATGTAAAGATAGAATGGAGGGGGGGTGAACATTGTCTCCCGGGTTAGGGTAGATTAGGTTGCGAGAGGAAACTGCAGCGCGTCCTGCAGCTGTGTTTACGATGACAAGCCTGGTGTAGGCAGACTAAACACAACAGACAACGTTACCTGCAGGGCTTCCTATTTCCATTCCCATTGCCCGTTCTATTTGATTTGTGAGCCCAGTAGAATTTCAGTGTCTCCAAGTCACCATGACACAGTATCACCAAGTTAGTTGCTTACTGATGTGCACTGACCTGATTGAATTCACTGAAGCAGGTTTTTATACCCTTGTAATGATGGTGCTTATTGTGCCAAATGGGAAAAAAGGTCACTAGGCTGTGCCATTATTAGTGCCTTCTAATTATGTGCATGCCTTCCAAATATACAGTGTGCGTCCGATATGACAAACCTTGAATCTTTATGCTTCCACAGTGAGAGTTATTGACTAGGAGAGATGCATAGAGGGAGAGAGCAAGATGAAATTCTCATCCTTGGTTCAGATCCTTAAGAACGCTTGGGATGGCAGGATCTTATTATCACAGCAAATTTGCAATGTGCAGAGTGGAGGAGATTAGATGAGTCCTTTCCTTTGAAGTGTATTTTTCAACCATTGTGCAATGGCAAATTCCATCAAGTGTTGGGGGAGGCTGGGGTAAGAGGCAGTGGCAATGAATGCTGCCACATTAAAAGCTGTCATTTGCAAAATTTTACGAAAGAGTCGCTAACTTACTGAATGAGGAATGCCGCCTATTTCAGCAATGTCATTCATGCTGGACTATGGATGACAGAATGATAATATATATTTCATATAGATGCGGACTGCGCCTCACATTACATGTATCTTTAATTTTTTGTATAAATAATGATTTAATAATGTATTTACTGTCTGGAGAATGGCAAAAAATAGCTCACAATGAATCATAAAGCGCTTTAGGAAGGCTGTGCATATTCTATATGAGGATGGTCAACTCGGTTGAAATAAAGTCTTGGGTCGTTATTCGGCCTTATGTAACTTTTTTGACTTGCACTTAACTTGCTGCCTACTTCAGGGCTAACCAAACAACACTGTTTGTGTCGTAAGGATGAACGTTGCTGCAGTGAAGTTATCGCTCCCATTTTGTAGTTCTGCAGGGCCAGAAAAGCCTTAGGCTAGGCTAGGAGGACTTCCCTGGGGATCGAGTTGAGGAGTGACATCCACCGGCCTGTGCCTCAGATCTGGTTACAACATCAGGCCAAATACAAACAGTGAAGTGCTGTTGGAAGTGTCCCGACATGCCAGCGACCATCTTGTTTCTGCAGTTGTTCCGTTTTGTCCTTTTCATCTTTTGAGTCAAATGACATAGCTTCAAAAAATACTGTTTTTGTCCTTAGTTGTGAGATTCTATCTAAAATTTGTTGATTCAACCTTTGCAAAACAATACAACTGAATCATGAAATTAAGCCCCTTTCAGACATACAAAAAAGTCCGGTGATGTAAAGGTGTTTAGTACAAAGGTAATTTGCCAGCTCAGTGGAAACGGATATCAGGGAATTATTTGCAAAAGCCCATTGATTTTATGTAACATATTACAAATAACCTTGACCTTAAAGCCTTCCACAATAAAGGTAGTCAAAGTCTTATAGGATTGGCACATTCACGGGGATTGTTGTTGGCATATCCAGGGAAGGATTAGATCGCCTCCAATAGTTTGCTCAAGGATACTTTGACAGGACCGCGGGCAACTGGAGGATCAAACCTACATCATTCAGTTGAAAAACAACCACTCAATCTCTTGTGCCAAGCCTCCTTACTGATCGTGATAGCGACCCTTAATCTTTTCCCCCACCATAATCTAGTGGTTTGCACATTTATTGGGTGAATTAGTTTCTTCAATTTAGTATTTATGGCGATACTGTTGCTCTTCATTTAAGATTACAACTAATCTTATTAAAAATCTACTGCTGTGGGGATATACAGTATATCCCATTAAGACTGGAACCATTTCATCTGTATTTATTTTTCTGCCAGTGTACCCCAAGCCAAAAACATCTTATCTTGTCCCCCCACTCAAATGAAGTATAATTGTCCATTGACTTTACAGTGATATCAGACGTTTCCTTAAAATACACAACCTTTTTATGACCGCTTCATGGCACACTTTTATCATTCTTGGGTTTAGCAAACAGAGGGAAACCTAGAAGTACAATTGAGTGAACATCATCCACGTAAGGTTTGGATTGAATGTCCTATTCACTTACTGAGTAGGTGTATTGGGGGTGTCTATCCAAGATCAGGCCTTGAGGCACACCTAGGAGAAGGTATTGTGAATTTAGCTGGCTTTTCCTCTTATTGCATTTCTGTATAACACATCATGGCCTGGAATGGGGAGTATATTTGGTCCAATAATTATACCCATTTCTGAGGCAATAGTTAAAAGACATCCACAGTGTGTGTTTAAGAAAGGGAGTGCTGGGTGAAAAATGTATTTTGACATGAACCATGTTACCTCATTATAAGGATACACCACGATGTAATACGTTTTTATTTTTTTTAAATAGATGTTATTATTTCTATTACCAATACTAAATTTTGCTGCAACCATGTGTGAAAATGGATTTTAGCAGTGAGCTTAGAGACACTCTGGTGTCTTGCCAGTCGAGCGAAAGGAGGTGGGCGTAGACGGGTCTGAGGGGTATCTTTCTTTAAAATTTTATGTGTTTGACGTTAAGATCCTTTCATCAGGGGTTAGCAAAAGTAAGTCACGTTCATGACTTTTTCATGCCATACACTTTCTTGGTGCAATCTTAATTTTTCTAGTCTTCTGATAGAAAGCTTCAGTGAAGGGATTGGCCGGAAATTGAATCTGCGGTCCCTACAAAAAAAGGCAGCAGGATTGTAGGACTGCACCACCAGTATCTGTTTTTAATAGATTATAATCCTAAATCTACACATTTTCGTATGATGTTCTATGGTTGTACACTGTGGTCGAATACAACATCTCACGGGTGTCAGATGCAAGCATTCCTGTGCCCTTCTGTTGTAAATTATATGTTCAATAAATCCCCCCTCATGGAATAATCAATTTAATTCTTTGATAAGTGAACAAAATGGACCCAGGAAGGTACAATTCACTTGCGCTGGGTAGCTTCACGGATTCTACGGCTTCTACAAAGTGCCCCAATAACTCCTTGAGTGTCTGCCACTTCCAAGACGCTCCTGTCTTGTTGAAAAGGATCCATTCATTATTTAAATAGCTCCATAATTTATCTACCACGCACAATACAGCTAGCTTCCTGCACTCATTTCCCCTTTAGTGTAAATTAGCATTCTGTGTTGCTATTTGCATTGTTCACAGAGCATTAGTGGTACGGAAGTTTCGGAAGGAGAGAGCATCGGCTTAGTTCAGTGGTGGTTATTTCTTCAGCGATCCTTGATGATTTGATGTTGGCTGACATATTGAGTCTAATTTGTAGCCCAAAGAAGCAAACAGCTGTGGCCTATTTTATTTAGCTGTTATTCGGGTGATCTGCTTCATAAGGGGGCCTTGCTCTCGGCACTAAATGTGAAGATGTCAGGAGCATTTTTGTTAAGATTCTGATGAGGGGGACAGTGGTTTGCTAACCTTTTAAATCTTTCAAAAATTCTGTGCACATCTTGGATTCCATATGAATGCTCTGTGACTCAATTTTTACGACCCTTTGAATCAATTTAGGAAAAAAAAACTATTGTCATTATGGACTGGGTAAGACTATGCATTAATATGATGCTCCGGGCTGAAGCAAAATTTAAATAAAAATGTCTTTTCTTTTTTCGTTTTTTTAACGTGAAAATATTCCCAGATAACAAGCTTCATCATAAAACTACAGGGTACAAAGGAGAGAAATAAGTATCAGATGTGATTGATATTATTGCCAGGCTCTATATTATTATTTTTGTTGGCTACATTCTTTTTTTTATCAATGCCACATTTTTATCAAGACATGTGAGCAATAGAAATGGAATGTTGACACCCTTTTGGGAAGGCTTCCCAACTTGTGTTGTGTCTGTGTGGGCATGCTGTGGCCTGAAAGTGTGCTTTAAGAATAGCGATGCGCCATCATGTTAGTGCAGTTTTTTACCTTGAAGAGGTTCAAAGGGGTTTTTCCAAGGCCAAACGTGTACTGTATGTTTGACTTTTTTTATATTGAAGACAATATGAATACCCATTTTTTAGCTATTTCATTCTAAGGCCTTCTTTTTTTTACCTTCCAACATAAAACTTGAAGGGAGTATCTGTGAAAGCAAGGAAGCTTCCTCCTTTTCACCAGAGTAGTCTTATTCTCATCTCATCTCATCCCATCTCGTTTCCCTGCCTTCATGATTAGAGGTCTCGTCTAGTCTGCTCTGTCAGGGCGTAATGACAGAATTGTGTTCCAGTCCGTTCCTTCAACTCCAATGGACTAATAGTCATGTTAGCCCACACAGTATGTCATTAGCTCTCCACCCGTATTCCAATGAGGGGCACGTCTGTCATTTCAAGGCCTAAATCACAGGGCAGGCAAGCCAGAGATCACAGTCACATGAGTGCTCTAAAGCTCCACTATTTCCACCCATCCTTCCTCACCCCACTTAATGTGTAACGCAGTGCATTAACATGGAAGAATCATTGCGCCATGGACTTGTCAGAGGCAAATGGAAGTCAAAGAGAGCTACGGTGATGCTTTGCTGATACTGATAATCATTCTATCATAGCCATTAGTGGAACCACACTGCTCATTTATGACAATGATTGGATGATTCACGGTTATCATTTTGATGCTGTCGGCTTGTGTAGAATCTATCAAAGTTTGCGGCTAATCTGCTTTGATTATTATTACTCTCTAAGCCGCTCTTCATGCTGGGCTTGTCGAGGGCCGAGTGATGAGAAACTTCACTCTCCTCCTACAGTATTTTTCCGCATTTTTTTTTTGCAATGGCTAATCGTGTTTACACGAAGGTCAGGGTATTTTTTGCACGGCATCTACGAATGTACAGGAGATCCAGCATGTTTTCTGTATGAGCAAGACCAGTAATGCAACCAATAAAGAAGAACCTTGCAGGATTTTCTGTGTCTTGGTAATGGTCTTGCAAGCTCAGAAAGATGAATAAATTGGACAGTTTAGCAGTTCAAACACTAAGGAGGGCATTAGAGCAGAAAGAACTCTTTGTGCCTGACTTGCATTCCTTTGCATGGCCGTAGTGTCTTTTCTGACAATGTTTCCAAGTAAACCAACTTTCAAATAACAGCAAATCAATTACTACAGTCCATCCTTAAAAGCCCCTGAACTATCAGATAAGTTGACATAATCAGTTATGACACGATGAAAACGGCTACAGATAAAAATGGCCTCTCATGGTGTATTCTTTAGGTGTTGGCTTTTCTCAGCCAGAGGGTGCCTGCCTGACTGCTTATTTTTAAATCTCATTATACTTGTGTAATGACAAAAAAAGCATTCAATTCAGTTCAATTCAATTCACTTATTAATTGCTCTTCTCTATTGTGGTCTTGTTTTTAGTAACATAGGGGAAATTATCTGCAGGGGTGCTAAACTCAACATGTCAATGCTTTTTGTTATATTTATTTGCATGTCTTCTTCATCTTACCCTGTCAACATTCTGCAAAGCACTTACTAAAAAAGAGAGTTAAATCATCGCATCTACTTGGGTATAGCGGCTCTTGTGTTTCCATTTTTCACACGCAAGTGTCAAGTCTCCTTGTCGACGAGTCCTATTTTTCATAGCCAATTTAATTGGCAAAAACTTTCCGTCGATCGGATTGGTCATTTGTATTGTGTAAATAAACAATTCATTTGTTTAATATTTATCTAACCTAACCCTTTTACCATATTGATATTTGTATTTTTACTGGAAATTGACAGCTACACTGCAATATTTGTATTTAAAAATAGATACATTTATAGACCTTCCATTAAATTAAAGCTCTCTTGAGGATTACATAACGATGTAAAAAAAAAAAATCTGTATACCAATTATTTCACTCTGTTTCTCGACAAAATAGCATCTTTTCTTAATCTTATTTGTCACAGTGATTTTTGAATAACTTGCCCTGCAGCCAAAACTTCATGGGAATAATCTGAGCATGTTATACAGCAGTTAACTTGGCCAGCAGCTTCATAAGTACATAAGAAGTAGATCTGTTTTTGATCCGTCTGAAACAGATCTTTGGAAAGCTGTGGAGTGATCCCTCAATCAAGGCTGCTAACTTCTAATGGATTGCCTGAGTGACCGAGATATTGCACACAATCAATGGGGTTCTTTAGCCAGTGCCATGACCTTCTCTGCTAAGATTCCCGCGTATTTCTGCCTTTAATTGTGCATATTTTTATTAAAAGGCACAGATGAATAAAATTGGTATTTGCGTAACCGTCTGTACTGAGCGGAGGGCTAACTGGAGCAGGAGAATGGCGCTTCTCGGCGTGGTTCATGGCTGTTATTCCTACAGGCCTTGAGTGTGAAAAGAGCTAATGCCATCTGACAGTTCTGGAGCAAGAAGAGGAGGGTTGTACAAAAAGGAGGAGAGAGAGAACGGGACGAGAGGGGGGGTGCCGAACTAAAGAGATGGGTGGGGGGTGGATGAGAAGATGGGAGTGTGTGTTGGATGAGAGAGAAGAGGGGATGAGCTTGATATGGACAAAGAAAGGATGAAGAATATGGGAAGCGAAGTTCTCAAGAGGTAGTACCGTTTGGACCTCGATTGTCGGTGGCAAAAGTGAAATGATTGTTAGTTTTTTAGGAAAGAACCAGCGAAACTCAAATTCACAACAGTAGGGCATAATTGTTTAGAAAGAAAAAAAACAACCTTCATAGCAGGGATCCAACGTATTGGCAAAAAAATCCATTAACCAGACGATCTTTTTTTTTACATTGAGCACTCACTTGTGATTATAATTGAGAACAAATAGTCCATTACTGCACTCACAGTTTTTAGATATCTATTCTGAGTATTTTATTTATTGCAAGGTTTTACTTCTGCACCTTTTAGACATTTTATTCATATTTTACTCCTTTTTGGACATAGGCTCATTGCCTGGTTTAAAGAAACAGAACAAAGCTTTTAATTGTTGTTGCAAGTTTTAAAAGCAGGTATTGTCTATTATAATTTAAGTTAAATATAAATATAGAAAGATCCCATACTTTTGTACATTAAAATATTACAAATTAGTGTTACAGTTTGTTATTTTTGTTAGTTTTTTATTTTATTTAACATAACAAAAAAAGAATTCCCATACGCCTACATATTTATAGGCCTATATATTTGCCACCTCGACTTTCACTATCCCGGTTAGGTTAATGGATAAAGCCAGATCAGTTTGGAAGGGTCCTGCAGAGGAATGGGAGACTGAGAACACTGCTTTTCACCGATTGGTACACAGTGAACATGTCATTACATAGTTACAATAGACCTCAATTAAACAATTTAATTAGTGATATGCAAAAATTTCAGCTAGCTGTTTATTGTAAACAAGCCATCAGTCATGCCCAAGTGGTCATGGACTGATTTAGAGTATAATCCCGTGAGTTGATACTGCCCACACTACCCCCTAGCTTTTCTTCTCCCAAATAAAATAATACGAACACAAATGTTTAACTATATAAACTGTTTGTACTATTTAGAGGAACAGATTTTATTATTATTATTATTATTTTTTTTTTGTCATATAAAACATCTATCCACAAAGGGAGGGTATTTGGTACCGGTTCCGACACTGATGATAACCCGACTGAACGAAAATGAAAATGTCGACGCTCATTTATCCACCCGCTTGTTTCGTGACAGAAAAGACGCTTTTCACGAGCGTCTCAGCAGGACACGAGTATTAATTCCATGTGCCGTTAGCTTTGACTTTCTGTTTAATGTGAAACTCATCAAGTCGTGCATGTACTTTGTATATAAAATGTTTTAATTTGAGATTAAGAAGGCTCTTTAAAAAAAAGAAAAAGAAAGCCAGGCAGTTACGTGATCTGCTACTATGGGCGCTCAGTGACAGATATTTCCATGCTTAATGTTCTAATATGTGAGTAGTGCAGCTCCAAGGTAAACATGAGCTGACACAGTTGTCTTTTAAGCATGGAATTTTTTTTTCTCTGGTTCCTGCGTGTGCCCAAGCTTGTTCTCTCCCCCAGTGAAATGAAATGAAAGTGAGAGAACCGCAAAATATTATAAAAAAATGTGAAAGTAATGCAAAAAAAGTGGGATGACTGTGAACCAATAAGGGGTCAGCAGCATTTTGATGCATGCAGCATGTTGATATTAATATTTGTCAGCAAAATTATGGTGATGGGCCTTCATCATTTTCTTCGCTTTTGTTATTGCTTACTCATCTACACCCTTGCATTCTTTTCCTTTAAATATTGCTTTATTTCATATGATGTCCATTTTACATGAATGGACTTGTATTTATATTGTTGAACGATTCACTGCAAGTTAATACTGCATTGTAATGTGACCCTGGAAATTAAAGGGTATTCCTGCTTGAGTTTCAGCGGGCTCTTTCAAAGGCTCTGTGGACACCTGCTACCCAGGTATCCTATGATTACAGAAATGACACAGACTGAGATTCTGCTTTCTGCTTGTTGTCACTCAGAAATCACCAAAAGGTTTGAAATTATTTGGTTTTGTGCACAATGCATAAACTGAATGTAATGTACTACAAAGGGAATTTATTAGGACAATTCTCCATAATGTCTACAGCTCCTGAAAATAGTGCGGGTAAGGTTTAGGCAGTAGAATAACAACCTAAGTAGTAGTACTTCCGATAAGAGGGGGAATGGAACCTTTGCGATGGCATATTTTATTGTACCGACTCATGGATTGCCTTTGCAGTTATTAAGTGTGCTTTGACCAATGTAGCGTTCTAAAATCTTTGGAAGGATGCAATTATGTCTGTAATTTCAGTTGACGATGTCATCATTTTTGTTTTTTTCCCCCCCTTCATTTTTCTTTCTTTTTTTTCATGAGTCATCAGAACCCAACTGTAAATGGGTTTTTCTTTATCAAAGAAATTTGTGCTCAATTTATGATCTAACTGGCGCTAAATTGATAGATGGCGTTTATTGAAAAAGACCCGCATTTCTTCTTGACAGAAGAAAAAGAACTGGTATGGTTTCCTGACTGAGACACAGTTTGACATTGAACACTCTTGTGTAACACGATTATATGTGAAATATGGGAGTAGAAAAGAGGCTCGGTCATACTGAATACGATCAGAAGAGAACCAATTTTCTAGGTCGACATTTAAATTAACCAAACAAAACAAACGATTGTATTTGTCCTTCTGTACAAGTGTAGATGAACATCATTACAATACTATAAAGTTATAAACCAGAGGCAGGCTTTTGTTTTTAAAACTGTTTTACAACATGATTGAGAATTTTGTCATGCGAATACGAAAAATATGGTAATTTAAAAAAGGCACCACTAAATTTTGATCTAGGTAGATATTTATAATTAAACTATCAGATGAAGAAAGATTAAAACAGCTGAAAAGTCTTCATAAGTCTTACTGCTGGCAGTGATTTTTAGCTAATAATCGTTACTGGGGTGTCTCACCTCCTACTTG